>NC_092269.1:41015842-41038342 GCF_036320965.1 Panulirus ornatus
TTCTCAGTGAATGTAGGTTTGCGGCAGGGGTATGTGATGTCTCCATGGTTGTTTAATTTGTTTATGGATGGGGTTGTTAGGGAGGTGAATGCAAGAGTTCTGGAAAGAGGGGCAAGTATGCAGTCTGTTGGGGATGAGAGAGCTTGGGAAGTGAGTCAGTTGTTGTTCGCTGATGATACAGCGCTGGTGGCTGATTCATGTGAGAAACTGCAGAAGCTGGTGACTGAGTCTGGTAAAGTGTGTGAAAGAAGAAAGTTAAGAGTAAATGTGAATAAGAGCAAGGTTATTAGGTACAGTAGGGTTGAGGGTCAAGTCAACTGGGAGGTAAGTTTGAATGGAGAAAAACTGGAGGGAGTAAAGTGTTTTAGATATATGGGAGTGGATCTGGCAGCGGATGGAACCATGGAAGCGGAAGTGAATCATAGGGTGGGGGAGGGGGCGAAAATCCTGGGAGCCTTGAAGAATGTGTGGAAGTCGAGAACATTATCTCCGAAAGCAAAAATGGCTATGTTTGAAGGAATAGTGGTTCCAACAATGTTGTATGGTTGCAAGGCGTGGGCTATGGATAGAGTAGTGCGCAGGAGGGTGGATGTGCTGGAAATGAGATGTTTGAGGACAATATGTGGTGTGAGGTGGTTTGATCGAGTAAGTAATGTAAGGGTAAGAGAGATGTGTGGAAATAAGAAGAGCGTGGTTGAGAGAGCAGAAGAGGGTGTTTTGAAATGGTTTGGGCACATGGAGAGAATAAGTGAGGAAAGATTGACCATGAGGATATATGTGTCGGAGGTGGAGGGAACGAGGAGAAGTGGGAGACCAAACTGGAGGTGGAAAGATGGAGTGAAAAAGAATTTGAGTGATCGGAGCCTGAACATGCAGGAGTGTGAAAGGCATGCAAGGAATAGAGTGAATTGGATCGATGTAGTATACCGGGGTCGACGTGCTGTCAATGGATTGAATCAGGGCATGTGAAGCGTCTGGGGTAACCTATGGAAAGTTCTGTGGGGCCTGGATGTGAAAGAGAGCTGTGGTTTCGGGCATTACTGCATGACAGCTAGAGACTGAGTGTGAACGAATGGGGCCTTTGTTGTCTTTTCCTAGCGCTACCCCGCACACATGAGGGGGAGGGGGATGTTATTCCATGTGTGGCGAGGTGGCGATGGGAATGAATAAAGGCAGACAGTGTGAATTGTGTGCATGTGTATATTTGTATATGTCTGTGTGCGTATATATATATGTGTACATTGAGATGGATGGGTATGTATATTTGCGTGTGTGGACGTGTATGTATATACATGTGTATGGGGGTGGGTTGGGCCATTTCTTTCGTCTGTTTCCTTGCGCTACCTCGCAAACGCGGAAGACAGCGACAAAGCAAAATAATAATAATAATATTCTTTCATATACTGGTAGCCATAAGGAAAATGAAACAGGAAGATCCGAGCGGTTTCGTGATAATTTACACTTCTCTCAGTCCACACACATACATTATCTCTTTGTTCCTGGAGATGCTGGTTATAACGAAAGTGCTCGGATCTTCGTCGTCCATATGCCTTTGTGGACAACATACCATTCCCGAATCACGCGTTTTTCATGTGATTTTCCTCTCTCTCTCTCTCTCTCTCTCTCTCTCTCTCTCTCTCTCTCTCTCTCTCTCTCTCTCTCTCTCTCTCTCTTATATATATATATATATATATATATATATATATATATATATATATATATATATATATATATATATATATATATGAACGAAAAGGACATAGGAATGAGGTAAATGTAGAGTACATGAAAGACAATCTTACTCAAGATAGCAATATGATCGTACAACTACGTCAACATAAACCTCTCACACCGTCACTGCTAGACAGCGTTCATATCTCACTTCTATCTTGTTATCAATGTTCCTTCATATATGTTTGTTATATATCTACGATATACCCTATACTACGAGGCATATCGCTAATCCATATGTCACTTTCACATACTTCCCACCACAACCCTGAGCGGCCTCAAACACCTCAGGACCAGCCAGATTTGCTTTGCTTCTTACACAGAATTTCGTAGATATAATCATACATTGCATGACTTGTCTACAGCCGTCAAGTGTGGATCCTGTCTGACGAATTTGTTGGAATTTTTAATGTTATTTATTAGAATTAGGACGGAAAAGTACCGTCTGATGTTGTATATTTAAATTTTCCAAAAGGCTTTCAATAATTACCTCAAAGAGACTTTGACATAAACTCAAACCACACGGAATCTGTGAAGAACTCTGTACATGGATCAGAGACTGGCTTACCGGAAGAAAGCAGCGTGTAGCATGAAACGGCGAAGACTCAGACTGGCTAGACGTAACGAGTGGTGTGCCACAGGGGTCGGTCCTGGGCCTATATTTTTTTTTTTTTCATAATATACAATAATGACCTAGAACTTAGTCTCATATCTAAGATCTCCAAATTTGGTGACGATACTAAACTAGGAGGTAGAAGTGTAAACAGGTGGGACTGCGAAATGATTCAAAGAGATCTTAACTTACTAGCAGAGTGGTCAGACAGACCGCAAATAAGTTTAATGTAGACAAGTGTAAAGATATGCACTTTGGAGACAAGAATATACGTTACGACTCCAAACTATTCGAAAACTCTCTAACTAAAGTAAATGAAGAAGAGGACCTTGTAGTTGTCATTAGTAACAATCTGAAATACACTAAACTGTGTCAAGCTGCAAGTAAAAAAAATAATGCGACTAAATGTTAGGTTTCATAGCCAGGAACAGAGATCATAAGACAACAGAAACAATTCTCACACTTTCGAATTCTCTTGTACGACTACATCTTGAATATGCTGTCCAGTTTTGGTCCCTAAACTATAAAAAAGACGAGGAAAAATTAGAGAAAGTACAAAATGGCGCAACAAAATTGATGCCATCCTATAGAAATCCGGCATACGAGGCTAAAATGACTGAATCTCTTCTCCCATAAAAAACGTTGACCTCGCGGCGACTTAATCCAAGTGTTCAAAATTCTGAACAAGTTCGATAAAGTGAATTACGAACATCTTTTCTCAGTACAAAAAAATACGGTTACTATAGGACAAATGGAAAAAAACTCAAAGCTAAAAGATGTAGTATGGACGTAGGAAAAAGCTTCTTTTCCTACAGGTGTGTGGAGCACACGTCAGACGTAGTGAATGCTAAGGCTGTAAATACCTTCATAAGTCGTTTAAACAAATACTTTATACATTCAGGTAAACTCTGAGAAAAACACCAGAAATAAACCATATAAACGACAGCGATAACGGGGACAGTAGGGAGTCTGTGATAAGAAACTGCTGAGCGGAATTCTATTTTCTTCTCAAGTTAAACTCCTTTTTATACCAGAGAACCCAGTCGTGGGGTAATCAGGCCCCCTGTTGTCTCTTTCTCAAGTAAATTCTGTGGGTCGTGTTTCCACTATACGTGTCTTGTATACCAAGCACATATTATAAACATAGAGGTGACATCAGGTATAGAAAGTACCTGTATGACTGTTTATATGTATATCTCTAATGATACTGTAGTTACATACGATACACAACCATTGGAAACCCTACGCAAACTTATTGTGGATATCAATGTACGATGTATTACGAGGGTAAGAGAGAATGTAGGCCAGGGGAGCAAAATGTCAACAAATTAGCTAAAAACACACCAGTACCATAAGGTACACACCAGTACCACAAGGTAAACATGAAAACACATGCAGCAGCCCAGGCAGGAGGCACTCACTCACTTGGAAGTGTAAACAAAGTGAAGCTCTTTTGTGTAAATTGGTGAGTCCGTCCAAGCGCGCATTCATTACCTACGTCGAGTGGCTGTACCTATAACATTACTGAGTCCGTCAAGTCCTCGCATACTTCCTAGGTTGAGTGTGTAACACAACCAAGTCCATCCATGTACTTACAGAGTCGCCAGGTCAAGTGTATGTTTATAGTTAAGGTGGTTTATATACTGGGTGAAGCTTGGCTTTCTATCCGGGTGTAAATATTTTCTTACATTAAGTTTATGTTGCAGCCCATTTTACATAACGCATCACACCTCCGTAACGCGCAGGTCTACACAAGCTAAGGTTGTTACACAACACGGTATATGTACGCTACATTCCCTCTACCCGTACCCACACCACATACTCTCGCTCCAACACAGGCCTTGGTTCAGCACTCTCCAGAATTATAACTTTTACTGTTTCCTCACTACACTTCACTAACAGACTACTAACAACATGTCAGCACGTGGTCACCACAGATCTACCACAACCAATGATAACACACTCTACAACCGCCTAACGACACTTCTTATGTAAACATTAATATATTAACATAGAATGATGAATTGTACTAATAAACGACTAAATCATACATATCTTGATATAACAACATTAAACTGTTCTGAATGACATAAATATCTTAGGTGTGTGCTATGGACGTATCTGGCTGTACACACACGCATTACGTGTGGTACACACGTGACTGCCTCTACCATTCCTCCCCTCATCACGCAAGGCAGCATCGTTAACACCCGGCTTATGCTGGAGGTAGCTGGACACAGGGCAAGAGGTTGGCGGACCACGACACGCACATGGCCGTGTGGGCCTGCGGCTCCAGATATCTCCAGGGAATGAAAACAATGAAGGACGAGGCGTGGCGTGGACAGCACGATGATGGAAACGTCCACAACAAACCTATCTTTAGGAAACGACCCTCATGATCAACCTCTGGTGCATGACGATACGACCCTCGGGTACGACGGTACTACTCATGGGCATGACGATACGACCCTCGGGTACGACGGTACTACTCATGGGCATGACGATACGACCCTTGCGTATGACGCTGTGACCTTCGAACTCACCCTTAAGGGTCAGACTGAACACATCATACCCGAGGGTCCAATCGTCGTGCTCGGAGGTTGCACTTTCCTATACAAGGAAATATATTCAAACCAATCTATCAGGAGAGATAGAAAAAGACATTCTTAGATCAGTAATTTTTGGAAAATAAAGAGCGATTGAGAGAGCTTTCTTATGGCATAAACCATCCAGACAAACACGGCAGAGTATTTCGCCAAACTGCAGCAGAAACAGAGGGAAACAATCTTGGACGTACTGAGATATCATCTACTACACTCCTCACCTAAGACAAGGAAGGGGCAAATCTTTAGTATGGCATTAACAACTCAACAAGATTAAAAATGGTTTAGTAGTGCTTCTTACTGCAAGCGGAGTATAAAGCTAACATAGGCAAACAATTTACATAATCTACTTATATGCTTATCCTCAGGGTTTGATTTTCTGCGGGAAGAATGTAAGGAATATATTCATTTTTTACGTATCTTGCTGTACGCACAGCCCAACTTCATGATCACGAGTTTTACAGCTCGTAAAACTTGGGTACAACAACCTAAACAGACATCGTCGACCCGCTAGCAACAGCGCCACTCCCTCGCAGCGGCGGCTTGGCAAGGTACTACCTCCCGGCCACCCCCGCCCCCCGGTACCAGCACTATTTCAGGAGTATGTTTTTGTTTATGAAAGACGAGAAGCGAATTGGTGCCTCTCTGCGGGAGCTCCTCAGAGCTATTCCTTCCTCGGTGATGTGATCGAGAACTGGTGCCTCTCTGCGGGAGCTCCTCTGAGGTATTCCTTCCTCGGTGACGTGATAGAGAATTCCAACGAGTTAATGAAGACGTCTTTCGGGTCTGATGACGGAGTGCCCGACTAAAACCTACATCCGTACCCACTGTCTAACATCCCTTACTGTCGTCTATTTTAAGTGCCTTCTCGTGGCATTAGCCAATTTATCATCTTCCAAAAATATGGCCATCGAATGTGTTCCCTGCATGGCCCAGTGCAGAGCTACAAACACGGGGTAAGGGCAAATGGGTATAAATAAATATGCCAGCAATAATCCTCACTGCCAGCTCACCTCCTACTCAAACTACATCTAACGTTTAGACTTTTGTCGAAACATCTGTTAAACTCTGGTATCTGTGTTCCAGGTTACATTTCCCAATTGTTTCATAACAGATTAAATAGTATATAAAAACAGACGTCACAAGCTGCCAGGAGCAACAAAGTGGCAATTACCGTAAATCTTCATTTAAAAGATCGACATCTGGCTTTACCTTCCGTACCTCCACTGGGAAAGCAATTCATCAGCCTAGTCGTCTGACCCGAAACGCAATGGGTTAGGTCATATGTCACACCGGCAGACGTGATGAAGAGTCGACCCGTGGCAGATTGCCTGTATAACACGATCAGTTTTTATACTGAACCGTAACAAACACTATGTCACTTGATCAGATAATCCCCGTAAGACAATCCAATAACAAATAATACGATCAGCTAACTGTTCTTAACAACCATAACAATCCGTCACTGGATCACCTGTTTCGCTGAACAACAAACGTCATAGGATCAGCTGTTACGGTGAGCCACAACAAACACTACGTTACACTATCAGCTGATACGCTAATAAACAAGTCTACTGGGTCGTTTGACCAGTTACCCGAGTCATAAGACAGGGAGGGCACTTGGCTCTTGGGATAGGATCTTTAAATTCGTGTTCCAATTATTCACTAGATAAGGGTAATGTTGTCTCTGATGTCCCAACGCCAGGTGTCCCAGGGGGTATGTGTGTCTGGTCTAGTGTCCCAAGACAGATGTTCCAGGAGGCCGGTTCAGCTTCCGCGTTCCGCCGACCCTCCCATCAAAACACAGCTGGGCGGGAGTGGTGACCAAACAGCATACACACACACACACACACACACACACACACACATATATATATATATATATATATATATATATATATATATATATATATATATATATATATATTCCTATGAGTCCACGGGGGTAATGAAACACGAAAAGTTCCCAAGTGCACTTTCGTGTAAAAATCACATCATCAGGGGAGACACAAGAGAGAAATATAACAGTCAGTTGATATACATCGAAGATACGAAGCTAGGACGCCATTTGGTAAACATGTGATTGTCCAAAACATACAACGAGCGTTCATAAACTTATCATTTTACAAATCTTATCAACAATAAAGTTATCTTATTTGTATAGACCATCACTAATATTAAGGTTATTATTCTTTGTGTATTTGATAATAAAAGGAGTCAATGATATTTCTCTTGGTAATAGAGTTAGAGTTAATAATTGAGATGGCGTTACTCCAGTCAATACAATGATCATAGTTTTTAACGTGATTAAACAAGGCATTTGATTCTTGTCCCGTTCTTATACTATATTTGTTGCTTAAGTCTAACAGAAAGATCACGCGCAAAATTGTGATCCTTTCCAATATATATATATATATATATATATATATATATATATATATATATATATATATATATATATATATATATATATATATATGTGTGTGTGTGTGTGTGTGTGTGTGTGTGTGTACATAAGGTCATTTCATGTTTGGCGGGGTGGTGACGAGAATGGATGAAGGCAGCAGGTATAAAATATGTACATGTGTATATATATGTATGTCTATGTATGTATATATATGTATACGTTGAAATGTGCAAGGATGTATATGTGCGTGTGTGGACGTGCATGTATGTACATGTGTATGTGGGTGGGTTGGGCCATTCTTTCGTCTGTTTCCTTGCGCTACATCGCTAACGCGGGAGGCAGCGACAAAGTATAATATATATATATATATACATATATATATATATATATATATATATATATATATATATATATATATATATATATATATATATATATATAAATGTGTGTGTGTGTGTGTGTGGGCCATTCTTCGTCTGTTTCCTGGCGCCACCTCGCTAACGCGGGAAACAGCGATTAAGTATAATAATAAATATATATATCAGTGGTTGGAAGTAGGAGTAGGGAAGTAGAGCAAGTTAAAGGCTCGTACATCTGGCATCCATCCCCTCTAAAGGGAAGGGTAATGGTGAAATTTCAAAACATTTCTCTGGAGACGCATTTGCACCCACACACCAGCCCGCCCTCCCTCCCACACCTGACGTCATTCTCACTTCATACCGTGAGCCTTACTTCAGATGTAATTTTACGTATAAATCATTTTATATTTCTGTTATAGCTTTAACAATGATGTAGTTAGGAGTCAGTCAACATAAAAGCATAGGAAACACTGTCCGTCCCAGTTACAAGAACCACAAGTCATTCGAGTTTAGTACTTAACAATACCAAATACGGGCCATTTGATGAGAGGGAGTATACAGTCTTGTCCAAAACCTTCTCATTCCCAAGGAGTCCATGAAATTCATGCGGCATGCTCGCTACTGCACGGCAGGAGCTTTATATGAGGGATCCCGAGGCTGTGTAACAATAATAATAATAACAACCGAGTCCATTGCTTATCTAACCAATCTTTTTAAACAGGGCGTCCATAGCTGTACCTTATGTATCTTACACTGGTGTCCATAGCTGTACCTTATGTATGTTATACCTGGTGTCCACAGCTGTACCTTACGTATGTTATACCTGGTGTCCACAGCTGTATCCTATGTATCTTACAGCTGGTGTCCACAGCTGTATCCTATGTATCTTACAGCTGGTGTCCACAGCTGTATCTTAAACCAGATCGGCCAAAGGTGCATGTTGCCCACAGGACAGGCAACATGCATGAAGCCGCCAGCCTCGTCGTGGAAGAGAACCCAACAGTACAATAATGACCCAGAAATAAACCCACCTGGGATATTTTCAGTTGTGGTCTCGACTACCACAAACCAAGAATAAACCGCGCGGGAGGGTGAGAGTTGCCTGGGTTTAATCCCTCACCTGAGGGGGAGATATGGCCTCCCTGGGAGGTTGGCATCAGACGTGACGTAAGACGCTTCTCTCGCCGTCATGAACCCGACCATCGCTAGACGACATCTTCCCTCCACTACCCTCACGCCATCTATCCATCTTTGATCCCACCAGCTATCTATTGCCCGATCTCTATCCGCCTGCAGCTTCCTGTTCTTTAATGACCATTATATCCATCTATCTATCGAACTATCCGATTATCAATGCAACTGTCATGCTATCTATCCAACTATCCCGCAACCTATGAGAGAGAGAGAGAGAGAGAGAGAGAGAGAGAGAGAGAGAGAGAGAGAGAGAGAGAGAGAGAGAGAGAGAGAGAGAGAGCCACCGCTCAGGGATGTACTACCTTCGTGACGTAGATAATATTAGTCTAGGTTCCTGTCTCAATATAACACACATGACGGGAGAAAGCCGCTACGATGGGCGACCACAACCGCACAGGCTAAACTACATTTTCCTTCATGACATACAGGTAAACTGATGTGTCTTGCCTGTACAGGTAAACTGATGTGTCTTGCCTGTACAGGTAAACTGATGTGTCTTGCCTGTACAGGTAAACTGATGTGTCTTGCCTGTACAGGTAAACTGATGTGTCTTACCTGTACAGGTAAACTGATGTGTCTTGCCTGTACAGGCAAACTGATGTGTCTTGCCTGTACAGGTAAACTGATGTGTCTTACCTGTACAGGTAAACTGATGTGTCTTACCTGTACAGGTAAACTGATGTGTCTTACCTGTACAGGTAAACTGATGTGTCTTACCTGTACAGGTAAAATGATGTGTCTTACCTGTACAGGTAAACTGATGTGTCTTACCTGTACAGGTAAACTGATGTCTTACCTGTATAGGTAAACTTATGTGTCTTACCTGTATAGGTAAACTGATGTGTCTTACCTGTACAAGTAAACTGATCTGTCTTACCTGTATAGGTAAACTGATGTGTCTTACCTGTACAAGTAAACTGATGTTTTACCTGTACAGATAAACTGATGTTTTACCTGTACAGGTAAAGTGATATGTCTTACTTGTACAATTACCGGATGTTATTTAAATGTATAGATATAATGATGAGGCTTACCTGCACTGGTAAACTGATATGATTTACCTATATAGGTAAACTGATGTGAGTTAACGTAAAGGTAAACTGATGTGAGTTACCTGTACAGGTAAAGTGATGTGGCTTACCTACACAGGTAAACTGATGTGACTTACCTGTGCAGGTAAAGTAATCTTTACCTGTACATGTAAACTAAACACTTACATGTACATGTAAACTTGTGACTTACCTGTGTAGGTAAACTAATGTGACCTACCTGTAAGGGTAAACTGATGTGACTTACCTATATAGGTAAACCGTTGACTTACCTGTGCAGGTAAACTGATGTGGTTTACCTGTACAGATAAAATCATAACTTAACTGTACAGGTAAACTGATGTTACTTACCTGTAATGGTAAACTGACGTGAGTTATCTGAACAGGTAAACTGATGACTTACCTGTATAGGTAAACTGATGTCTTACCTGTACAGGTAAACTGATTGACTTACCTGTAAGTTAAACTGATGTGGCTTACTCGTACAGGTAAACTGATGCGACTTACCTGTTCAGGTAAATTATTGTGGCATATCTGTGTAGGTAAACTATGACTTAATTGTACAGGTAAACTGATGCGACTTACCTATACAGGTAAAATGATGAGAGAGAGAGAGAGAGAGAGAGAGAGAGAGAGAGAGAGAGAGAGAGAGAGAGAGAGAGAGAGAGAGAGAGAGAGAGAGAGAGAGAGAGAGTCATTATTAGCGTCAGTAGAAGAGAACACATCAAATAACATTTGAAGACATTTACATTATTTGGCAGGGCACCTGAGTTGCTTTGGCAAGCGGGTTTTGTGGGTGTACAAGCAGGAGGTCCGCACCAGGAGGCGGGAGAATGAGGGTTATCCCAGCGCTGATGTCTTCCTACGACACGTGCACATGACTGCACTAGGCTCGTGCTTCACGTCTGATATCCACTGCAACACCAACGTCCTAGATTGATCGTGGTACGTAATGCAACCTTATCCCACAAATCCTTATGCTTTCTCTCACTCTCTCATGTTTAACTTTTCAAATCATCGCTATTTAACTGTATCTAGCATCTTCCTAAAAAGTCAAGTATTTAACACTGTTATTTAAATGTATCTGGTTTAGAGTGGTTGGTGCAACTGTCCTTGCATGGTAGAAACCGTGTGGCCTGGCTTAACTATGTTCCTATCTTCTATACCGCCTCTCATGTCTGTCTAGTGTGTTTACTACGATCTTCGTCACCTTCAGCCCGACATTAAGCAGACACAGAGCCTCACACAAGTCAGGTTAGTGCCGTAATGAAGTTCCTGGAAACGTAGGGCCATAACTAGACCCTTCCTAATGTTCCAATGTTTTACCAAGTGGAACTAATAATTCTTAATAACAAGTCAAACATTATAAATGTAACTTCGTCTTCCCAAATTTCCTGGTGGTATAATGATTGATAATATCTACATACCAAGGGACCCTGTGTCTACGACAATAACTGGTTTTTAAAACCCAAACAAATAATTTAAAAAATCTAAACTCACCTAAATTTCATGGCGATGTGTAAGGTAGTGTCCAGATGATGGGTACATGTCAGGGGCTTGGGGTCAATCCTGTACAGTCCCACATGGTATGAGGTCAGTAACCACCCTGGTTTCCTTTTCATGTCGTGCCTATCATCAGCCCCGCTCACATTTCACTTCACAAATCATACTACAGACTCATTCAGGACTGTGTGTTGCATAACTTGGCTAAGTGAAAATGTTTTACTTTTCTTAAGAATGGTATCCGCAGGCCTTCTGCCTCCCGTCTTCCTCGAGGCACACCACTCGTTTTTTCTACACTGCTTCTAAAATGTATCCACGTTGCGGCATGCTAGCCTTGACTTGTCTAAACTGCTTCTGTATAGTTTTCGAGGCGATGTACTGACTTTCCACACCTTCCTACATTACTTCCGGAAAGAGTTCACAAGGCGCTAGTATGTCCTTATCTAAACTGCTTCTTAAAATGTTGTTCAACGTAGTACAAAATCTTTTCGTCACTCAGTTCATTACATTCCTTCTATAAAGATCAGTGACCCAGGTATACTGTCCTTGAGAAGCTCTCTTAACACCTTTATGAAAGGTTCATGTACAAGATATACTATCGCTTCAAAGTTTTTCAAACTGTGGCTGGAGAGGCCCTTCCATCTGATATACTGCCCTTAACAAGTTCTTTAAACAGCCTTTAGACAGGCCACTCGCAGGAGATACACTGCCTCTAACAAGCTTTTTAAAAAGGCTCCAGACAGACCGCTCGAAGGATCATATTACCCTTAACGTTTTTTTTTAAACAGCCTCTACAGAAGCGTCTTTATGTGGTATACTGTTGCTGTGTGTGGTATACTGTCTCTGGCGAAGATCCGTTACTGCCGACAACCACTTCAACAAACTGTCCTCTTGTATGTCAGACATAAAGTCCCCAACCTCCACAATGATGTTATCTCAGGCTTAGGAATTACATCCCTCCCACCAACAACACACACACACACACACACACACACACACACACACACACACACACACACCAAGAACAGCAAACTACAACTGTAACAACAAACTATGGCTACCAACACAACCACCAAAAGGAAAAACCACATACAACCCCATTATCAAAACCACCATGAACGTGAGCATTTAAACACATGTACTGTAGCACCAACACCACAACTACTGTGGCACCAACACCAGAACTACCAATATCACAGCTACTGTGGCACCAACATCACAACTACTGTGGCACCAACAATAATATGTAGGCTCACTACCACAACTACCATCTCATCTTCTGCAACCATACTCACCACCCCCACCACAATCACAACTACCTCCACCACCATACCACTTGTAGTATATTAGCTAGTTCGTAATATGCTAGCTAGTCTGTAGTACGCTGGCTAGCTAGCTAGTTTCTGGCGTGTCGGCGAGATGGGAATTCCTTATGTGGAAGTCATGGACGACTGGGCCTGTGGTGCCCACGTCTGGCTACCGTGGGAGACATTGGGCCAGCTGGCCGCCCGACTACCTCACGTAATGTTACACATACTGGAAATAACTAGCAAGACACTAGAGTCCAACTGCTCTGTACTTCCTCTCATCTACTTCCTCTCCCCCTACCCCTTCTCTCTCTCTCTCTCTCTCTCTCTCTCTCTCTCTCTCTCTCTCTCTCTCTCTCTCTCTCTCTCTCTCTCTCTCTCTATCCAGCTATCTATCTCTCACTATCGGCAATGTGGTCAGTTCGCCTAAGCACCCAATCCTCAAGGGGAGTTTTCTATTTACTAATTTTTGTGCTATGAGGAGAGAATTTTACACTGGTGTTGCCCCGTCTCTTAACATTATATATGTGCACCACGACTTTACTCCTACATGCATATGGACACACACACACACACACACACACACACACACACACACACACAGAAGCCTAAACCAAGAACCCATCTACCGACCAGCCCCGTGGACAGGATGAACACCTTGGTTCAGTGTAGGCCGACTGTTTTGCTCCCATATCGAACATAAGCAAGACCGTGCGTGAATCATGGTCAGCGAGGCTAACCACTACACCAAGGAAGCTCGTACTCGTGTGTGTGTGTGTGTGTGTGTGTGTGTGTGTGTGTGTGTGTGTGTGAGTGTGTACCGTGACGTCATTGTGTCGTCATCAACCATCAGTATACCGTGGCATGAAAGTAATGCCCGTGATTCATGCGTCGAGACTGTGGCAGATGGTCGCAATCTGAGTTTGCACTAGTACGTATGGAGCATCTATTATGTTAAGTATTATAACAGGCAACAGCTTCATGATGCAAGACATATAGGAACGTATGGAAGCATATAACCACCTCGGATTGCCACTCTTAAAATGAGCCACAACCTGATAATGCAAGCACAACACTACTAGATGGGTCTACAAGTCATACATTAAACCACAACCTCAAGATGCAACACCTATAATCTTACACAAGCCCATCTCATACTGACAATCTTACTTCAAGTTTTTCGCTGTATCGTCACACGCCAAAACCCAAGCGTCACTACGGTTACGAATTTCTTTGTTAATATCATGATCATCCTCACGCAGCTTATCACCAAGGCCAGCTTTATAGTGCATCAAGCTAAGCTTTCGGTAGCATGCATGAGCAAGAATGTCGAAGCCCGTCCGTACAACTTGGCTTCTAAGTTCTCACGCGTAAGTCGCACCCAGGTATTAACTGCCAATATTTTTTTCACGTAATTTCCAAACGCGATTTTTGCATCTTCTCTGTATTTCTTGTATACCCATACACGATATATTGCCCATCTCGCATACATCTTCCTCTCTGAAAGAATATTGCATTTCAAACTCTCTTCTAGCTTTCTAAATATCCAGATACATATTTCAGCAGTATATGTTTTCCCATCACATCATCACCGTCACGCACTGTGTCCGTTCGCGTTACACCTGGATACTTGGTTGGTGTCGGTAAGGTGTACGAGGAGGAGGGAATATCACTGGTGGCACCGACTGCCGGTAGTGCCAGCTTGGCTCTCCTACGCTCACCAGGTCCACTCTCATACTGACACTCCCAGCCACCACCCTGCTCCCTCCTGCCACCACCCAACCCCTGCTGCTGCCACCACCCTGCTCCCTCCTGCCACCACCCAACCCCTGCTGCTGCCACCACCCTGCTCCCTCCTGCCACCACCCAACCCCTGCTGCTGCCACCACCCTGCTCCCTCCTGCCACCACTCAACCCCTGATGCTGCCACCACTTCTGGCCCCTACCCCCAGCTAGCACCGTCACTCATCCTCCCCCACACAGCACTGCTGCCACCCATGTTGTCCCATCCCCACCATCACCCCTCGATGCCACCATCACTCCTTCCACCAATGTTGTCCCATCCACACTGCTATCACCAATAGTCCTGACACCATAGGTCTTGCCTCAATCGCCTGTATTCCGTACAGGTAGACGACCCTTGAGCACGGCTGTATGTAACTTCAAGCATGTCGGAGCGACCTTTGAGCACCCTAACTCTGCCAAATTGGCCACTCTTCCCGCACCCTACCACGTGGCCCCTGGCTCTCCAATACGTTAAGTTATGACCGACCTCGCAAATTCTGGTCTTAGTCGGGTCTTCCGTCGTCTGACTCTTGGGTTATGTACGTCACCTGGGCCTTCAGTCGTACGTCAGATGGTCGACGTCCGTCATGTGACGGCTCCCCACCCATCATCTCTAACACATGAATCATCATCTCCGTTTCCTAGATCTTCCTCTTTTACAAGTCTCCTTACATTCTCTCTCTCTCTCTCTCTCTCTCTCTCTCTCTCTCTGCCCATGGGAGTAGAAATATTGATCGTGGCCTCACGTCACTACACTGATAACGCCTGATATCTAATATCTTCAAAGCGAAAAAAGAATTTTGACGTTTAATAGTGATGGCTGATTCAACGTCCGCGCTCTAGGCTGATTGGATGATTATGCCACTTGTATGCTCTGCTGCCCGAGTCACACATACAGTTATGTGCACTTGATAAACTATAGCGTCCATGGCCAGTGTCCCATGTCAGACGAACCACCTGACCTCTTAGCTCCACCAAAGCCGACTTGACCTGACCTAACATAACCTTGGTAAAATTCATGCCAAATGAGTCACACTTGATTCACTATGCCTCATAAACCAATAATCATTACATTTACTTTAAACCAAACTCATCACCAAACCTAACACTAACAAACTACACCAACAAATCCCTGACCTCACCAACCATCTTTAACCTAACCTAACCAAGCCCCAGGCGGTACCGTCACCTGCTAGTACGTGTCATGGGATCACAATGGTACATAAGCTGCTGTATGAACTAATGGAAACACTAGAGTCATTTCATAGCAACAAACGCTCGCATGAAATTCGTATAAATAAGACGGTTGTTGCTAACAATTTCTTGTATCAATCATAAATACGAAAACTCATGTGCCGATTTCAATGCTATTTAACAGAAAAAATTCAGCAACAAAGACGTAGAGGACATAGGACGGCTCTCTCTCTCTCTCTCTCTCTCTCTCTCTCTCTCTCTCTCTCTCTCTCTCTCTCTCTCTCAAATCAAGTTATCACCACTAGAAACAATAATACGATCGACCTTCTATTAGCAGTATAATAATGAAAACTTGCAGTGGGAAAGACTATATTTGCCAGAGGCAAATGCCACCAATAAAACAAGCGAAAAATGTATAAGCAAGAGACGAATCAAAAATACATCATAATCAAAATAATTGGAATGGAGGATATGCATTATCAAGCTTTCCATAGGACTTGAATCCCACAGCCCATGAAGAAAAGGATACGTGACTCCATGCATTAAATCAACAAGGCATCACACAAGCCACCTAAAAGCATCTCAACAAGGAAGCAACAGGAGAACTTCAGCCAGTAATCGTTACCTCTTGCAGTATAAGATGAAGCCATCCAACAAAAATATAAGAAAGCCCAATAGAATATATGAAAAGACTATGTAATCCGAAATGAGAGACGAGTATGGTACAAGCACAGAACATTTACAAGAAACCTGGGTAAGTGGTTCACAATAGCGCGACAATTATGACACCTCTGTCATGAATTCGCTGAAGAAGATACTTTCTGAGAAGACCTGAGTTTTAGAGGGGTCGCTAACAAGGGGTCAGAGGTCACAATACTGTCTTCATACGTTCATATTACAACTCTGAGGGCACAAATCAAGGATGCAGGTGCTAAAATACTGTCATCAATGTAACTCTACGGGAATTACCATGATTACTTCACTACTGGAAGACATGGGGAGGGTCAGGTTGGGTGTGGGTTGCGAGTGGAGGCACAGGGAGGTTATTTGTATTAACTAACGACGCACAGTTATTACCATTATTTCTCCCTAGTTGATCCTTCTTGTTCTACACTCGTTCTCTTCTTCCTGGTTTTGTCAGAGTCGTGATGAGAGAGACGACTTAGTGATCAAATGTAATGTGGTATATGCAAGAGGTAGGGAGAGTGCAACATGTGGGAGCTGCTGAGGGCGGTGGGGTGGAGTGTAACATCTGTTCACAAACCTAAAATTATCTTCGTGCAGGAGGTAGTGACGGTATTACCCACACACTATTACTGTCCAACTTAACCTGTGGGTCTAGCACATCCCATCTTCCTCCCAACGCTCACACTCTCTCACTCACTACCTTCCTTCCATCCTCATGGAAAACACTTCTCACTTTCCGCTCCAAAGCCACCCATAGCCCGGCTCTACAATCACTACATTAAGACTCGATCCTTACCACAGAACCAAGTCATGGCCACCAACCCCTCCACAACCCACTGCTGCCCAACTACAACGAAACCGTAAACCTTACCCACCCACACTCCACACCAACACTACCCACCCACCCACACTCCACACCAACACTACCCACCCACCCACACTCCACACCAACACTACCCACCCACCCACACTCCACACCAACACTACCCACCCACCCACACTCCATACCAACACAACCCACCCACCCACACTCCACACCAACACTACCCACCCACCCACACTCCACACCAACACTACCCACCCACCCACACTCCACACCAACACTACCCACCCACCCACACTCCACTAAAACACTACCCACCCACCCACACTCCACTAAAACACTACCCACCCACCCACACTCCACACCAACACTACCCACCCACCCACACTCCACACCAACACTACCCACCCACCCACACTCCACACCAACACTACCCACCCACCCACACTCCACACCAACACTACCCACCCACCCACACTCCACACCAACACTACCCACCCACCCACACTCCACACCAACACTACCCACCCACCCACACTCCACACCAACACTACCCACCCACCCACCCACCCACACTCCACACCAACACAACCCACCCACCCACCCACACTCCACGCCAACACAACCCACCCACCCACACTCCACACCAACACAACCCACCCACCCACACTCCACTAAAACACTACCCACCCACCCACCCACACTCCACACCAACACTACCCACCCACCCACACTCCACACCAACACTACCCACCCACACTCCACACCAACACTACCCACCCACCCACCCACACTCCACACCAACACTACCCACCCACCCACCCACACTCCACACCAACACAACCCACCCACCCACACTCCACACCAACACAACCCACCCACCCACCCACCCATACTCCACACCACACAACCCACCCACCCACACTCCACACCAACACTACCCACCCACCCACACTCCACACCAACACAACCCACCCACCCACACTCCACACCAACACTACCCACCCACCCACCCACCCACCACACCAACACTACCCACCAACCCACACTCCACACCAACACAACCCACCCACGCACACTCCACACCAACACAACCCACCCACCCACACTCCACACCAACACAACCAACCCACCCACCCACACTCCACACCAACACTACCCATCCACCCACCCACACTCCACACCAACACTACCCACCCACCAGCCCACACTCCACACCAACACTACTCACCCACCCACCCACACTCCACACCAACACAACCCACCCACCCACACTCCACACCAACACAACCCACCCACCCACACTCCACACCAACACTACCCACCCACACACCCACACTCCACACCAACACAACCCACCCACACACCCACACTCCACACCAACACAACCCACCCACCCACACTCCACATCAACACAACCCACCCACCCACACTCCACACCAACACAACCCACCCACCCACACTCCACACCAACACTACACACCCACCTACAGTCCACACCAACCCTACACACCCACCTACAGTCCACACCAACCCTACACACCCACCCACAGTCCACACCAACCCTACACACCCACCCACAGTCCACACCAACCCTACACATCCACACACGGTCCACACCAACCCTACACATCCACACACGGTCCACACCAACCCGTTACACCCACCCACGCACTAACCAAAACCCGTTCCATCTATCACAGCAACCTTCCCCTCGTGCCAGCACCCCCCCCCCCTCCACCATCACTAGCCAGACACCACTAGTGGTCCATGCACCCCATGCAGCCGGTCTGGTACTTGTTCCACACCTCACCCTCTCTCCTTCTCCCTAAATTCCCCTCACCGTCCACCACCGTAAGCCTCCTCTGGCCGTCCTCCACACCCTAATCATCTCTCCCAGCCTCAGTGTTGCCAGCCTTTCCAACGTCCTGCCAAAATGAGGAAAGTTACCACCTGGGAGCATGAAACTATCCTGACCATGTACACTAGTCAACAACCTGGCCCGCCTCCTCCCGTGCGGGACCTGCTGTGCTCACTCATCTATGTACGTGAGAGGCATCACCTAGTGAACTTCACCAGCTGAACCGCTGATCAAATTGAGTAGCTGATCTGCCTCGCTGACCAGTTTACTATATGATCTGCGTCAGTAGCTGACCAGCTAACTAAATCTGCCTCACTTGTTGACCAGCTAACCAGCTGATCTGCCTCACTATACCCTGTTCACTCAGACATGATAGCTGCATTAACACAAAGCTTAGCTGCTATTGGTGGACACAAACAGGTGAAGAATATGCGTGGAACAGTGACACCGGTCACCACACACACACCACAGTGCCTGGCCGACGTGGGAACATCGGTGACGATCAAGCACCAGTCTGGCTGACGTAATAGCCTAGCCTACATTTTGTTGTCATTTATTGTTTTACTTATAGTTAGACAGATCAAGGAATTCCATCCATTAGGATAAATATAAAATATTTCTTGATATCATGATTATCCCACGGAATCACTGCCGGTTAAGACTTGAAATTCTGACAATTGTTGTAACACTGGCTGACCCAACTGCTCTGTAACCTTATCTGTTCACGACATCTGTCAACTCTGCTACATCATACTATAGTAAAAGGTTAACAAGATATCGTCACATTGCAGTAAGGTGTGAAATAAACCACCACAAACCTTGAAGTAATGGGGAGTACGTCGGCAGACCACGGCACAGCTGCTCTAGTTTCCCGCCATTTCTTAATTTTCAAATATTTCCTAAGCCAGAAATAAAGCGAAATAAGAGATGATATAACATTTTACAAACAGTATTCTATTGATCTTGTATCTCCAGAAATATAGTGACCAGTGCAAAACGCATCTTGGGGAATAAATATGAAAATATTAAACCGGGCCCAGATGTAAGCCCTTTGAATTTCTAATGACGAATTTACCAATTTTTTCTCTTTGAATCATGTCAAATAAAGCCAGACACAACATAATATTAACAAAAAAAGCCGTAAATTGGCAAATAATAATCATCTACAGAATAATGAAAACTGGCAAGTAACCAATACTTACAGTGCGAGACCATGCAGTAGCACCATCGCCTTAGGAGACAAACCACGTCACCTTGTACATTGAAAACACCAACATGCCAGCCAGCACCATGACTTCAAACGTCACTCATCGTTTTATAAAACTTTATAATTAACTTTATATTCCTTAATAACGGTAAATATTTTTATGCCAATTTTTACCCCTTTGGCTTCGAAAATTATTCCATATTTAATTTGGCTGCTTATATTGAAAGCAATTTAGAATTATAAATATGAGTTGAAACAAGAAAAATTGTAGATGTATCACGCTCCTGACTGTTGCCTCACTGGCCGACCAGCTGATCTGCCTCACTGGCCGACCAGCTGATCTGCCTCACTGGCCGACCAGCTGATCTGCCTCACTGGCCGACCAGCTGATCTGCCTCACTGGCCGACCAGCTGATCTGCCTCACTGGCCGACCAGCTGATCTGCCTCAATGGCCGACCAGCTGATCTGCCTCACTGGCCGACCAGCTAATCTGCCTCACTGGCCGACCAGCTGATCTGCCTCACTGGCCGACCAACTGATCTGCCTCACTGGCCGACCAACTGACCTGCCTCACTGGCCGACCAACTGACCTGCCTCACTGGCCGACCAGCTGATCTGCCTCACTGGCCGACCAGCTGATCTGCCTCACTGGCCGACGAGCTGATCTGCCTCACTGGCCGACCAGCTGATCTGCCTCACTGGCCGACCAGCTGATCTGCCTCACTGGCCGACCAGCTGATCTGCCTCATTGGCCGACCAGCTCATCTGCCTCACTGGTCGACCAGTTGATCTGCCTCACTGGCCGACCAACTGACCTGCCTCACTGGCCGACCAGCTGATCTGCCTCACTGGCCGACCAGCTGATCTGCCTCACTGGCCGAGCAACTAACCTGCCTCACTGGCCGACCAGCTGATCTGCCTCACTGGCCGACGAGCTGATCTGCCTCACTGGCCGACCAACTGACCTGCCTCACTGGCCGACGAGCTGATCTGCCTCATAGGCCGACCAGCTCATCTGCCTCACTGGCCGACCAGCTCATCTGCCTCACTGGTCGACCAGTTGATCTGCCTCACTGGCTTATAACACCAACTCCACAATTTGACAGGATTTAACCTGCGTTAGGCCCTAACTTTGCAAATCCACACTAACAATCTAACCCAACAAAGCCAACGTTCAAATGCTGGTAGCCAGCCAGCCTCGTCAATACTAACCAAGCCGGACCCGAGTCAATCAATAAGGTCCAGCGGTACACAGTGAAGAACCCAAGTTTAACACCAACGATAATGGTGGTGGTGGTGGTGATAGTTTTCAACTTACTTTCTATCCTGCTTTATCACGGTCGTCCACCATCACCACCCCGTCCCATTTCATTCCCCAATTTCTTCCTGTGTCTCCTCCCCACCCCCGTCCTCCCAACCCTTTTAACCCGCCATCCCCTCCCCACGTCTCTCCCAACCCTCTCACCCCGAGCCTGCCTGCCCCATCCCTCCCCGCGGGTGCTGGCCAAAGTGACCTTCTGGTTACGTAAGCCCCAGGAGGCACCACGCCCTCCGATTCCTTCCACACCAACACCCTGACCAGCCCATCTGCTGCCCAAGGTCATACTGTCCCTTGTTTCCTAGTACTGCTGTTCCTCCTTCCTAGGTGCTGCCTGCTGTATTCCCCCGCGCGCTCCTAAGTACTAGGTGCTCCTGCCAGCTCTGTATCGCCTACGTGGCTCTACATGAATATCTAGATAGTGGTCTGTTTCAGGTGCTGCCACCTACCTAGTGCTGGTGGTGCGCCTAGTACCATCCACTCGGCGAGTCATGAATTTCAACTTTGCCCCGAGGTACAACAACAAGGACAGGACAAACACACAAGTGATGACTGTAACTGTAATATTCTTGGAAATATATTTCAGGAAGTTTATTCTCATCATCTCATCAGAACACCACATTACAGGAATTGTTATATATATATTTTCCTTTCATACTATTCGCCATTTCCCGCATTAGCGAGGTAGCGTTGAGAACAGAGGACTGGGCCTTTGAGGGAATATCCTCACCTGGCCCCCTTCTCTGTTCCCTCTTTTGGAAAATTAAAAAAAAAAAAAAAAAAGCGAGAGGGGAGGATTTCCAGCGTCCCGCTCCCTCCCCTTTTAGTCGCCTTCTACGACACGCAGGGAATATATAT
>NC_092269.1:41645842-41648342 GCF_036320965.1 Panulirus ornatus
TGTGAGAAACTGCAGAAGCTGGTGACTGAGTTTGGTAAAGTGTGTGAAAGAAGAAAGTTAAGAGTAAATGTGAATAAGAGCAAGGTTATTAGGTACAGTAGGGTTGAGGGTCAAGTCAATTGGGAGGTAAGTTTGAATGGAGAAAAACTGGAGGAAGTAAAGTGTTTTAGATATCTGGGAGTGGATCTGGCAGCGGATGGAACCATGGAAGCGGAAGTGGAAGAGGGGGCGGAAGAGGGGGCGGAAGAGGGGGCGAAAATTCTGGGAGCCTTGAAGAATGTGTGGACGTCGAGAACATTATCTCGGAAAGCAAAAATGGGTATGTTTGAAGGAATAGTGGTTCCAACAATGTTGTATGGTTGCGAGGCGTGGACTATGGATAGAATTGTGCGCAGGAGGATGGATGTGCTGGAAATGAGATGTTTGAGGACAATGTGTGGTGTGAGGTGGTTTGATCGAGTAAGTAACGTAAGGGTAAGAGAGATGTGTGGAAATAAAAAGAGCGTGGTTGAGAGAGCAGAAGAGGGTGTTTTGAAATGGTTTGGGCACATGGAGAGAATGAGTGAGGAAAGATTGACCAAGAGGATATATGTGTCGGAGGTGGAGGGAACGAGGAGAAGTGGGAGACCAAATTGGAGGTGGAAAGATGGAGTGAAAAAGATTTTGTGTGATCGGGGCCTGAACATGCAGGAGGGTGAAAGGCGGGCAAGGAATAGAGTGAATTGGATCGATATGGTATACCGGGGTTGACGTGCTGTCAGTGGATTGAATCAGGGCATGTGAAGCGTCTGGGGTAAACCATGGAAAGCTGTGTAGGTATGTATATTTGCGTGTGTGGACGTATGTATATACATGTGTATGGGGGTGGGTTGGGCCATTTCTTTCGTCTGTTTCCTTGCGCTCTCTCCCGCGTTAGCGAGTTAGCGCAAGGAAACAGACGAAAGAATGGCCCAATCCACCCACATACACATGTATATACATACACGTCCACACACGCAAATATACATACCTATACATCTCAACGTATGCATATATATACACACAGACATATACATATACATACACATGTACATAATTTATACTATCTGCCTTTATCAATTCCCATCGCCACCCCGCCACACATGAAATAACAACCCCCTCCCCCCGCATGTGCGCGAGGTAACGCTAGGAAAAGATTACAAAGGCCGCATTCGTTCACACTCAGTCTAGCTGTCATGTATCATGCACCGAAACCATAGCTCCCTTTCCACATCCAGGCCCCACAGAACTTTCCATGGTTTACCCCAGACGCTTCACATGCCCTGGTTCAATCCAGTGAGAGCACGTCGACCCCGGTATACCACATCGTTCCAATTCACTCTATTTCTTGCACGCCTTTCACCCTCCTGCTTGTTCGGGCCCCGATTACTCAAAATCTTTTTCACTCCATCTTTCCACCTCCAATTGGATCTCCCACTTCTCGTTCCCTCCACCTCTGACACATATATCCTCTTGGTCAATCTTTCCTCACTCATACTCTCCATGTGACCAAACCATTTCAAAACACCCTCCTCTGCTCTCTCAACCACACTCTTTTTATTACCACACATCTCTCTTACCCTATCATTACTTATGTATATATGAGAAGTGTTGGCGGTATATGGAAGCGTGGTGGACGCATGCTTGTGTTGGAAGGGGTTACATGTTTGGTGAGGGCGAATGCTGGTGTTAGATTGTTATATAGAACCTCTTGTGTGTATGGCTATCAAGTCGCAGCCCTCCTTGTGTGTGTAGGGTGGGAGGAGGATGGAACGGTTGATGGATCTTCTAAAGAAATTGTGATGGAGACTGCTGACTAGATGGTGAAGGTGGAGTGTGTTTGGGTGGGAATGATAGTGGTGTTCCTCACGATATTGAGAAGGGAGAGTTCCGACACCCAGGTCGTGTACCAGGACAGACCGGACCTTCGTACACCCCCTGCACCCTCTCTGTCTCTTGTGTAGGGTAGCATAAAACTTCTCTCCTAGCACGACCCCAGGTAGCGACCTGGAACCCTTAACGGTGACACCTCATCTTCCTTCCACCTGCTGGCGTGTGGTCCCACCCCCTCCACAGTGTGGTCATCAGAGGCGACGTTCTCTGAGGTGGAGCCGCCTGACCCTGCTGCAGGGTCACTTGGTTCCCTGCAGCCGTGATGAGGCTCCCCACTTCTCCCAGTTCTCATGTCCCTGTACTTCAGTTTATTGATTTTCCAGTCTTGCCATTGCTTACCATCGTCCGTGCATCTTCAATTATGGAAGTTTCTACGTATTACCAGATGTTCTCAGTCATGGAGACCAGATGGATTGCATGTCGAGAACCACATGGCTAGAGTAAGTCTAGAGCATTAACAATATGGCGCCGCTTTCGCCAACACCACATGCAGTGACGAGCGTGTCCAGGTTTCTGGCACACCAGCCCCATCTCATCACCCACTAGTACCTCCTCCAACCTCACTTCATATGAGAATCTACAGTCAGCA
>NC_092269.1:41653342-41793544 GCF_036320965.1 Panulirus ornatus
TGGGATATTACTCATGAGTGATGAATACAGGGTTAGGTTTGGCTGTGAAAATTAGCTTTGTTTACTCACCTCACGTTTTCCCTTACATTCCAAACCCTGCTCTCCTGTGTTTTGATTAGCATTAATACTTTTGAATGCATCTCACGTTTTCATTCCTTTAGATAGCAGTACAATCCCTTAAGAATGTGATATATATTTTGATAAAATACTCCACACTCTTAAACAATCTCTATCCTATTTCTGCATTTAGATATTTTTCCAGAAATGTTAGTGCACTTTTCACACGATTAGAGGTGAGTCCTTAAATGAGATATATAAACAGACCATGAATTTTGATCAGCTGGTCCTCACAAAATACTATAAGATGTCCTTGGGCTAATATTGATGTCTGTCAGAACAATTACTTCTGTGTCTCGGAATTTAGAGTTCCATTCAAGGTCCAGTTATACCTCATTAATGAACGTTAGTTTTGATGATACTTGTTTTCTCCTAATTAGCTAGATTTTTTTATTTTATAGAATTCATGTTAGGGGTTTACTTGCGTTTAACTTCACAATTTTGCTCATCTTCCAAGTCCTGTCTTCGCCATTTAGGTTTTGTATTTGAATAGGCTAAATATCTTTATCATCATCATCATGAACTTTTGCTGTGAGGTGTAATACATACATACTACTAAGTGTAATTACTAAGTGTATTACTAAGTGTAATACTACTAAGTAATTTTTCATCTCTCAATTTAAAAAATCATACTTGTATGAGCTAATGCATTATATTGTCTTAGTGAACAAAGTTTGAATGAAATTTTTTGAATTTTTTGGTACACCAAAATGTAAAGGAAGAATTAGAAACAGTATCTTGATTATCTACATATCAAATGAATAGATGGGAGATTTTACTCCTTTTTCCTCCTCTTGGAGAAACTAGTGCCTCAATAATTTGGTAAAATATACCAAATGGCAGAACTTTCTATAAAAAAAGGAATGGTTTTTGAAGGTTAGTCGTAAGGGTTCATCCTTTGTTGTAAAAGGATATGCAGTTTAAGGATGTGATTTACCAACGATTATAATGATTAATGATATGAGGTTAAGAGAACTCTCATATTCAGTGTTAGCAATGGTTGTGTTGCTCAGAAATTTATGATTTGCTGTTTTTTTGTGTGTGTGATTTGATATAGCGATCTCATGATAATTGCTTTATGTAGTGCTTTAAAACTATTGTCTGTGTACTACTTTCATGTCTTCACGAGGTCTGGTCTTCATTTAGTCCAAACTACCAAATCTGATTTATGTATCTCAATTTTGCTTCACTGTCTCTCTCATCAGTAGTAGTTAGTTAAGAATAGTTGCTGGAAGTGAGACAGACACGAAAGACACCTAATAACACTGAAGCACATGAAATATGTTGCAATTCTAGAACTGACACAGTAACCAAAGACAACCGTTATAAGTGAATCACAGATGCCAGGATATACACAGGGAACAAAGATGGCTGACTATAATGAGGTAAAGAGATCAAGAGACATTCCTGGGGCTGAGACACAAACCATAAACAACTAATATGACTGAGGCACAAAAATCAGACTTGAAGCAAAAAAAAAAAAAAAAAAAAAAGACGCTTCTAGGATTGGGGAATAAAGACCAGTTACTGAAACAGAAACAGAGCTTAGTGCATGGTAGATGTCATGTGTTTTGAAATACAAAGAAAAATTGAAGACCTTTTCTTTGGTTATACTTGGTAAAGTATTGTCTGGTTTTCAGAAAAGTTGAGTTCTTCGGGAAATGTAAAACTATTGCATTACTTTTCATTGTCTCACAGTGGATAGTGATTTAAGGATAATTTTGCTGTACATTGTATCCAGGAAATCCACGATCCTCACATGACCGTTGACAGCATAAATAATTCTTAAAGGTGAGATTGTGTTAGCAGTACCCAGTGTTACTCTTCTGCCACAGGCCGCCACAAGAGAATGCTTTCCCTAGACTGGTGTATAGTCCTCATCATGGTACTAGTTGTGGTAGCCTGGGGAACAGTGTGTTGTGAGAAACAGGAATGTAGGTATGAACACACACAGAGATATGACAAGGCCCCTCAAGTGTAGCATTTCCTTCCCATCCTGTATAAATAAGTAACTGAAAAAAAAAAGAAAAAAGAAAGACAGAGTTCTAGAAAAGCAGAACTCCCTGTCCGTAATGTACAAATTGCAGATGGATGATTATATATCGTTAATTACACATTGGGAATAGAATTTGTGGAAGTCATAAGACAGGCCTGCAAACTAACACAATTAGAGCTTGAATGGGAAAATGAAGAGAACGACGGAAAAAGTGGAAAAACTCATTAAGTACAGACCTGGAGGATGAACCAGGACAAAGGTGTTTTTCCATGACCACTAGTGAAACGCAGGAAAGGGAAAAGTATAGTTTGCTGAGGGTAATTTATACAAATATTGGTTGACTGACGGGGAATGGCTGACGGGGATCCAGTGCAATAAAGTAAGCCAGACATTTTATTTGAAATCAAGATTATAGCCATCAAGGAAGTCAGATCTCATGTAGTTTTCCCCGATAACATGGACGACGTAGGGCAATGGGAGGTCCAGCCTAAGTGATGAGTGAACCGATGAAGTCAGAAGAGAGATTGTAAGTAAACCTCTTACCACGTGTTCTCGATTACGTATAAATGCGTCTTTTTACATGAGAAATATTTCTAGAATATTTCCAGTTATTTATCTACCATACCGAATGTGCGTAGTCATTTATGAAGTACATTTGATTATGCAGGTATGAAACGGGCCATATACAGTGAGAGTATTTGTGGTATACGAATTACCTTTAACACATGTTGTTTTGAAAGATTTTTTAACTTAGTTGTATTTGACTGTAAAGACGTTGGTAGTTGATTGACCTAAAGCCCAACGAGCCAACCTATGTAGATGTGATGTTGAGAGAAACGATGTTATGATTTATGGAAAAGCAACAAATTTAGTTATCAGGATGTTGCATGTGATTTTTAGACTGTTGCCAAACGTAGGAGACATTGAAACGGTGTGGGACTTATGTGTGATGGAAGACGTTTACAAGAACTCCTATCTTGTTTTGTATTTAGCTTGTTTTGTGTTTAACCCCACTTAACCACCATTCTAAATTCGTGTACAGCGTCAGCATTGATTGTGATTCTTCATTACCTCAAACGATGATTGCTTTGTCTGGCCGGGTATTCCCAGAAATCCTCGTCTAAAAGAAATCTCTAGGAAGAAAGAAAATTGATGTATGGACCCGTACGAGCGTGTTTGATTGCGTATGTTTCTTTGTATGTCTTGGCCCAGTTCCGCGTATACAACGTGTTAGTAGCACATTCTGTGCGTTGGCGATTGTGTAGGCAAGGAAGAGGTCAGCCTGTGTGGAAAAAGTCATGGAAGGAGGTAAGTGTGGAGAGGAAGATGCATCTCCCACTGTTGACGACTGGCATGGGGGTTTAATTCATTCTCTCATAGCAGTTGACACAGGAAATATTCTCCTGTACTAGGCTGAGTCACTGAGAATGCTTCGAGTAGGACATAAATACTGCTTGGTATGGGCGTATGACGGCCAGATTTGTTCATTTTCATTGTGGAGGCATATTGATAAATTACATAAGGGTCACAATGGTGAGAGCTTAGCAAGTTATTCATAATGTATTGCTGAAATGACTGAGGTATAGTGAGATGTGAGCTGTTGAAGTGCTGGGTGTGATTCTGTGTTTGATAGTCTGTTAGAGTATAATGTGTTGAAGTTTGCTGATGACATGGTAACAGGATGCTGCAATAATACTGCGTTTCATTTACTTAAAAACCTGCCTGTTCCCTCCTTGTGATACCCGCTCACGACTATGTCACTCGAAATAAAGACTGACAGGTTAAATGAAATAAAGTGTGTGTGTGTGTGTGTGTGTGTGTGTGTGTGTGTGTGTGTGTGTGTGTGTGTGTGTTGTGTGTGTGTGTGTGTGTGTGTGTGTGTGTGTGTGTGTGTGTGTGTGTGTGTGTGTGTGTGTGTGTGTTGTGTGTGTGTTTGTGTGTGTTGGGGGGGGGGGGGGGAATTATTTGACGAGTGAATGTTGTGTGCCAGCCTCTAGTCCACCTACCGCTGTCATGTAGCGCGAGTCTTGTAGCCCCACCTCTGACCTCTGTACCGTGCTAAAGTCAGTCTTTGACGACATGTAGCCCCGCCCCTCACCTCTGTATCGTTCTAAGTTCAGCCTGTACGTCACTAGTAGCCTCACCTTTGCCCTCTGCACGGTGCTAAGGTCAGTCTTACGTGACCTGTAGTCCCACCTCAGACGTCTGCACCGTGCTAAAGGCAGTCTGTTACGTGACCTGTAGCCCCACCTCTGACCTCTACACCATGCTAAGGTCACTGTTTTACGTGACCTGCAGCACCATCTCCGACTTCTGTACGATGCTAAGGTCGACCTGTACCCTGATTTGCGGCGCCACCTCTGACCTCTACCGTGGTAAGGTCAGCCTTTACCATGACCTCATTTTCTCCAACGCACTCATTCCTAAGGTCACCATAAATAACTAGTGTGGATGAAGTCAGTGATGGGCTCACGCCTCCCAATGCCAATCACTTATTGATTGACACTTTGACACGCCCAGGTCAGCTTTACACGCCTACACGCCTCCTTCACCACGCCCACAACACCTGCACTGCATCCACGCCACCCACAACACACCCGCACTCCTCCCACACTACACCCACATGTCATTCAGGCTCGGCTCTCACCAGGCCCACACAGAGCGGACCGATATGTCGTTATGTCCCAAGCGCAACGTCTCCCACACCTGACTCTCCCACGGATGTGTTATACCAAAGGGCCGCACTATCGTCCTGAAGGACGTACCGTCGTGTTCAAGGGCGATAAGACGTTCTTTCGGGTGATAGCATTGTGTCCAAGGGCGGTGCAGTCTTGCTCGGAGGTCGTTCCATCGTGTTCAAGGGCGGTGCTGTCGTGCTGGAACGTAAGTCGTACCACAACGCTGGGGGTCTCCCTCCTGCACCAGAGGTGTTGTGTGCTGAGAGTGGAGTTGTGTGGCCCAGTGAAGGTTGTCTTAAGGAACGAACAGTAAGTTCTGGAGGAGGAAGGCTGGGCCAAAACCCACCTACCAAGACACTGTTGTGTGTGTTGGTCTTGCTTGCATCCAGACATATCTTGATAAAATCTCATTATCTTCCACAGGGCGCCAGGAAGAGGGGGAGGATCCTGCTCTGCTGTAAGCGTCATCATGATCTTCGGGATGTGCTCACAGAGAACGGTGATATCAGAAGGTGAGCAACGTATTTGAACTCTATCAATCTTTACAAAATATATAATTATGTAAATAGTTTTAATTATACTTTCCTGCTACCTGTGCAATATATAAAATTGTGTAAATAGTTTTGATTATATTTTCATGCTACCTGTACAAAATATATAATTCTCAATAAATAGTGTCTTTAGAAATCTTTTCATGCTAAGGATAGTGGAATAGCCTTTAGTTTCTAGCGCTTTACACAGTCCACAAGGCCGGTCAGTTACTTTAAACAGGATGCCGTGTGGGTGCTGGTCGAGAGAACTTGAACAGGTCCGCCCAGGGAGCAGATGTTCTCTCCGTGTCATGCTTCATAGGAACGCTTAGTTGCGGGGCAGGATATAGAGGGAATGTAGCTTATAATGATGAAGAATGGGTAGAGGACACTCGTTGAAGGTTTAGAGGTTATCGTCAAGGATGGGTAAATGGTGAAGAATAAGACGACTTGAAAAATGACAAATATTATTGATGAAGTAAAACAGATATAAAGCAAATAATACATAACGTAGTCTACAATATATAATACATGATATAGTCTGCAATATATGATACATAATATAGTATACAATATATAATACATAATATAGCCTACAATATATAATACAATATATCGTCGATAAAAAGGGCCCAAGGCGTCTGGGGTAAACCATGGAAAGTTCTGTGGGGCCTGTATGTGGAAAGGGAGCTGTGGTTTCGGTGCATTATTACATGACAGCTAGAGACTGAGTGTGAACGAATGTGGCCTTTGTTGTCTTTTCCTAGCGCTACCTCGCACACAGGAGGGGGGAGGGGGTTGTTAGTTCATGTGTGGCGGGGTGGCGATGGGAATGAATAAAGGCAGACAATATGAATTATGTACATGTGTATATATGTATATGTCTGTGTGTGTGTATATATATGTATACGTTGAGATGTATACGTATGTATATTTGCGTGTGTGGACGTGTATGTATATACATGTGTATATGGGTGGGTTGGGCCATTCTTTCGTCTGTTTCCTTGCGCTACCTCGCTAACGCGGGAGACAGCGACAAAGCAAAATAAATAAATTATATATATATATATATATATATATATATATATATATATATATATATATATATATATATATATATATATATATAGCCAGCTGATAGCGTTTTACCGAACCTAACTGTACAACGCGGAGGTATATGAATACGAATAAAGTGCATATGAACGCGCACCTTCATAGAACATACAAACCTTCAACAGCCAGGATCGAACCCGGGACCCCTACCGAACCCGGGACGCTATCAGCTGGCTATGTGCGTCTGTTCTGAAATAACCGGTATAGACCCCGTTGCTCACCATTGTGAGACGAAGGGTATTCGAGTACTTAGTATTTCGAATAGTTGTTTCCTATTATACAGTCCCATAGCCTAGCGGTTAGCATGCCTGCCTCTTGCACAGGGGTCCCGGGTTCGATCCTGGCTGTTGGAGGTTTGTATGTTCTATGAAGGTGCGCGTTCATGTGCACTTTATTCGTGTATATATATATATATATATATATATATATATATATGTATACTTGACTAGGGCATCCAATTGCTCGTGCCGTCTCAGTAAACATTAAAATAAAAGATAGATGTAAACCAGTGACAGGATGCGGAGCTGTTTTGGAATCATTTAAACCTGGAGAGAAGGGATGTTTTACGGAGAAGATAAGTGTGGGGTTGTTTCAAACTATTAAGATGGTCATAAGTGCTAAGAAGATATTAACAAAGGAAGTTGGAATGACGTAGTTGGATATCGGTGCGATAGGGTCAAGGGTCACAAGAGTGAGGGATCTTTACTGAGGGGAATACATTGTAAAGGAGACGGGCGAGAAAAATATGGCCTCCTCTCATTCACACATACGTTTTATGTGTTCATGGCCACCTCATAGACACAGGTTGGATGTGTTCATGACCACCTCATACACACACAGGTTGGATGTGTACAGGGCCACCTCATACACACACAGGTTGGATGTGATTATGACCACCTCATACACAGGTTGGATGTGTTCATGCCCACCTCTTACACACACGGGTTGGATGTGTACATGGCCACCTCACACAGGTTGGATGTGTACATGGCCACATCATACACACATACAGGTTGGATATGTGCATGGCCACCTCACACACAGGTTGGATGTGTTCATGGCCACCTCATACACACAGGTTGGATGTTTACTTGGCCACATCATACACACACAGGCTGGATGTGCATATGGCCACCTCATACACACAGGCTAGATGTTTACATGGCCACTTCATACACACACAGGTTAGATGTGTTTATGGCCTCATCATACAGACACAGGTTGGATGTGTATGTGGCCACCTCATATAGACACAGGTTGGATGTGTTCTTGGCCATCTCATACACACAGGCTGGTGTGTACATGGCTACCACATACACACACAGGTTGGATGTGTACATGGCCACCTCAAAAACACAGGTTGGATGTGTACATGGCCACCTCATACAAACAGGTTGAATGTGTACATGGCCACCTCATACACACATACAGGATGGATATGTGCATGGCCACCTCATACACACAGGTTGGATGTGTTCATGGCCACCTCATATAGGCAGGTTGGATGTCTTAATGGCCACCTCATACACACAGGTTTGATGAGTACTAGGCCACATCATACACACACAGGTTGTATGTGTATATGGCCATCTAATACACACACAGGTTGAATGTGTACATGGCCACTTCATACACACACAGGTTAGATGTGTTTATGGCCACCTCATATAGACAAAGGTTATATGCGTACATGGCCACCTCATACAGACACAGGTTGGATGTGTTCTTGGCCATCTCATACACACAGGCTGGTGTGTACATGGCTTCCACATACACACACAGGTTGGATGCGTTCATAGCCACCTGATACATACACCGGTTGGGTGTGTACATGGAACCTTATACACACACAGGTCGGATGTGTACATGGCCACCGCATACGGACAAGTAGGATATGTTCTTGGCCACCTCATACACACAGGTTGATGTGTACGTGGCTACCACATACACACACATGTTGGATGTATTCATAGCCACCTCATACACACCGGTTGGATGTGTACATGGAACCTCATACACACACAGGTTGGATGTGTTCATGGCCACCTCATACACACACAGGTTGCATGTGTTCATGGCCACCTCATACACACACAGGTTGGATGTGTTCATGGCCACCTCATACACACAGGTTGGATGTCTACATGGCCACCTCATACACACAGGTTGGATGTGTTCATGGCCACCTCATACACACACAGGTTGGATGTGTTCATGGCCACCTCATACACACAGGTTGGATGTCTACATGGCCACCTCACACACACAGGTTGGATATGTTCATGGCAAATTCATATTCAAAGGTTGGATGTGTACATGGTCACCTCATACACACACAAGTTGTATGTGTACATGGCCACATCATGCACACAGGGTATATGTGTACATGGCCACCTCAAAAAGACAGGTTGTATGTGTACATGGCCACCCCATACACACAAGTTGGATATGTTCTTGGCCACCTCATACATACACGTTGATGTGTACATGGGTATTACATACACACACATGTTGGATGTATTCATAGCCACCTCATACACACCGGTTGGATGTGTACATGGAACCTCGTACACACAGGTTGGATGTGTTCATGGCCACCTTATACACACACAGGGTGGATGTGTTCATGGCCACCTCATGCACACAGGTTGGATGTGTACATGGCCACCTCACACACACAGGTTGGATGTGTTCATGGCAAATTCATACACACACAAGTTGGATGTGTACATGGTCACCTCATACATACACAAGTTGGATGTGTTCATGGCCACCTCATACACATACCAGTTGGATGTGTACATTGAACCTCATACACACTCAGGTTGGATGTGTACATGGTCACTTCATACACACACAGGTTAGATGTGTTTATGGCCACCTCATATAGACACAGGTTGGATGTGTACATGGCCACCTCATACAGACACAGGTTGGATGTGTTCTTGGCCATCTCATACACACAGGCTGGTGTATACATGGTTACCACATACACTCACAGGTTGGATGTGTTCATAGCCACCTGATACATACACCGGTTGGATGTGTACATGGAACCTCATACACACACAGGTTGGAAGTGTCCATGGAACCTCATACACACAGGCTGGATGTGTTGATGGCCACCTCATACACACACAGGTTGGATGTGTTCACGGAAACCTCGTACACACAGGTTGGATGTGTACATGACCACATCATACACACAGGTTGGATGTGTATATGGCCGCCTCATACACAAACAGGATGGATGTGTACAAGGCCACCTCATGCAGACACAGGTTAGAAGTGTTCATGGCCACCTCATACAACACAGATTGGATGTGTTCTTGGCCACTTTATACCCACAAGCTGATGTGTAGGTGGTTACCACATACACACACAGGTTGGGGTGTGTTCATGGCCACCTCATACACACACCAGTTGGATGTGTACATGGAACCTCATACACACATAGGTTGGATGTGTTCATGGCCACTTCATACACACAAACATACACACACACACACACACACACACACACACACACACACACACACTCACACACACACATACACACACACACACACACACACACACACACACACACACACACACACACACACACACACAGGTTGGATGTGTTCATGGTCACTTCATACAAACAGGTTGGATGTGTTCATGACCGCCTCATAAACACACATGATGGATGTGTTCATGGCCACCTCAGACACACAGGTTGGATATTTACATGGCCACCTCATACAGACAGGTTGGATGTTCTTGGCCATCTCATACATACAGGTTGCTGTGTACATGCCTACCACATAAACACATGTATGTGTTCATGACCATTTCATATCCACACAGTTTGAATGTGTACATGGCCACCTCATACACACTCACGAGTTGGATGTGTTCATGGGCACCTCACACACACACAGGTTGGATATGTTCATGGCTACTTCATGCACACAGCTTGATGTGTTCATGGCCACCTCATGGACACAGGTTGATGTGTTCATGGCCACCGCATACACACACAGGTTGGATGTGTACATGGCCACCTCATACACACACAGGTTGGTGTGTTCATGGCCACCTTCATGCACACAAGTTGGATGTATTCATAGCCACCTCACACACTCAAGTTGGTTGTGTACATGGCCACACCATAAACACACAGGTTGGATGTGTACATGGGCACCCCATACACACACAAGTGGGATGTATTCATGGCCACCTCATACACTCAGGCATACACACAAGTTAGATGTATACGTGGCCACTTCAGGCACACACGGGTTGGATGTGTACATGGCCACTTCATACACACTCAGATTGGATGTGTTCATGGCCACCTCATACACCCACGGGTTGGATGTGTTCATGGCCACCTCATACACACATGTTGGATGTGTACATGGCCACTTCATACACACACTGGTTGGATGTGTTCATGGCCACCTCATATACCCACTGGTTGGATGTATTCATGGCCACCTCATACACACAGGTTGGATGTGTACATAGCCACCTCATACACATATAGGTTGAATGTGTTCATGGCCACTTCATATACCCACTGGTTGGATGTGTTCATGGCCACCTCATACACACAGGTTGAATGTGTACATAGCCACCTCATACACACACAGGTTGTATGCGTACATGGCCGTTTCACACACACAGGTCTGATGAGTAAATCTCCACCTTTCATACAAACACAAGTGGTGTATGTGTCAGGTGAGGCTGATAGTGGTGTATGTGTGTGTCAGCCAAGCTTTGTCAGGTGAGACTGATAGTGATGTTTGACCTGACCCTTAAAGGTCAGTTCAAGGGCCAATCCATTATATCTTAAAGTCATACGTCGTGCTCAAGTGTCGTAAAGCCGACCTCAAAGCTCGTACTGTTGTGCTCAAGGATCGTAATGAAGTAAGTGGACAATGGTTCAGAACGTGGCAACCATCACTTGTGAAAGGTCACAAATATGAGGTCATCTGGGCCATGACCCATGACCTTTTCCCCCTTTAGCCTCAAGACATTGTCAGCGTCATTCAGATGTGTTTGTCAATGTAAAACTGTGTTGTTTAATACCATGGCGAGTCTGTGAGGGTCTTTTCCTTAGGACCTTGGTGGGTCTGTCAGGGTCTTTCCCTTAGCACCATGATGAATCTGTTAGGGTGTTTTCTTTAGCACCATCGTGGGTCTGTGTGGGCTTGGTCTTGATTTACATTATAAAGAATAAAAACTTTCCCGCCGCCAGTTTCTGAATTTTGAGTAGAGTGTTTCCATCGCACGTTCTGCTCTTTATGTGTCAGGTCAAACATCGCATCATAACATACAAAGGTCGTACTTTCGTGCTTAGGTAGTTAACCATATTTCAGTGTAACTAAATGTCACTTTTTTCTTCTTTTAATTTACACATGACCCGCACCGAAACCACAGCTCCCTATCCACAACCAGGCCGCGCAGACCTTTCCATGATACCCAGGACGCTTCACACTCCCTGATTCACACACACACACACACACACACACACACACAATTACATAATACATTTTAGGACTGCTTTCACAGAAAATGTGCATAGCTCCTACTTATAGATATTAGCATGCTTTTTTTTACGTGATTTTAGCAAATGCTTATTTGCTTTTATGTATATATTACATTATACTTAAGATTAGTGTATATTCATTTCCATCGATTGATCTTATTGCGACACCTTGAACGTTTGATCTTTCATTTGTATTTCAGGACAAGATTAGATGTAGTGTTTTAAGGTCTCTGTAATCTCTGTAAGACCGTACCCTACTTACATCACTATAAAAGTGAAGAATCAAGAAGACAGACTACGAATTATATTCATGAATAGATCTTTGTTCCCGTAGACACAGAAGGAATGTAGTACGATATAGAAACACTAAAAACTATCATAGTTTGTAGACGTAGCACTGATTTATTGTATTGTATTGTTCAGTGGAGACAGGCAGTTAGTTGCATGTGATAGGAAAGTCGGTACAAGAGTTTTTCCCGAGGCGCCAGGCAGCGAGCGGATATTTAAACGCCGGTTGTGGCGTGTGTCAGTGTCACGTGTGTGCTCTTGTTCGTCGAATACTGTTCATTGGATCCGTGTCTCTTGCACTGCAAATACAATTCGTTTCATCAAAGAGGTAGAATCACAAAAGAAAAAATCATCAGCAAGATTAGTACGAAATGGTTTAAAATTCCTTTATGTTGATTCTTCATATACTTATGTCTGTAGTTTGTCCTGTCGAACTTTGAGAAACAATTTGCATGTAAGACGGGATTTGTACTGAAGTACTTGACAAAGTTACAAATTGTTGCGTTGATTAGGATTTATAAAAAGTATCCAAGGAGAACCAGCGCCCTCACATACCAAACCCAAGTAGTGCAAGCTGAGCAAAGGCAAGTGGACTGGTGTGCAAGTTTTGTAATCATTTGCATGTGAAGCATCATGGAGGTTATTGCTCGTGTTACAGACTTTCCAGGTTAAACTTGCGTCACTGGAACCACATACGGAATTGTCTTTTGCTTATTTATAGCACAAATATGAATTTGTGTTTTTAGTGTTATTGAAATATCGGTATATATATATATATATATATATATATATATATATATATATATATATATATATATATATATATATATATATAATCTGTATATTGTTTTTCATTTTATATTAATTACTTAGATACCAGATTCTTCATTTCCTGGTAAGCTTCGATGTACAGTACAAATTGTACTTGCTTCTCTTCGATTTTAAAGGTGAATATCACGTAACTAAAGATCAATTGTGTTTGAGGTAAGGTAGGTGTGGCGGCCAGGATTATATAACACCTGAAACCTGACAGCGAAATTTTCGCTTGTATCACGAGATAACGACTGGTGTGACAAGATCTGTAACACGAGATCTCGGGCTTTGTAACGAGACTTGTTCTCGTATTACAAGATTGCAATTTTTTTTCGCGATCTCGTTTTGCTTTACAAGAACGGCTAGCGCTACAAGGTCTCCATGTAGATCACGAGAGCTTGCCTTTACTTCAAGATACAGTTGTCTACTGTGAGACCCAGTCGGCCTCGTATAAAAGTAACGTCTGCTAGCACATATTACAACATTATGGCTTTTGGTGCTAGATCGGATATTGATGTAAATGCTTGCATAGCAATCTTTGTAATTTTAGGATTATAAGTTTTCCCTTCAGAAAGATAACTGAAGTTATCGGTCGTTGTAAGTAAAATAACTCGAGTTATTTAGGGACAACAGTGTATAAGTAATCGACTGTCAGAGTAGTAAGATAACTCAAGTCATCTCTCAAGGATAACAGTCTGTAGTGCCTAAGGGGAAAGATGACTCAGCATATCGTTTATTACAGTTACGATAATTGACTGTCGCTTCAAAAGAATAAGATAAATGTATCTTTTGGGATAAGGATAGACTTAGGTAAGATAGCCTGGCCTTTAACCTGACCCTTAAGGGTCAATGTAAAGGCAAGTCCATAGTGCCCAGAGATCGTATCATTGTGTTGTCATTGTGTTAAAGTGTCTCCGTGCTTAAAGATCGTACCGTTATGCCTAAGGGTCGTTCCGTCGTGATGACGTATCGTACCGTTGTCGTCAAGGGGTTTAAAACATTATGGGGTATCTGTGTGTTTAGAACATTATGGGGTATCTGTGTGTTTAGAACATTATGGGGTATCTGTGTGTTTAGAACATTATGGGGTATCTGTGTGTTTAGAACATTATGGGGTATCTGTGTGTTTAGAACATTATGGGGTATCTGTGTGTTTAGAACATTATGGGGTATCTGTGTGTTTAGAACATTATGGGGTATCTGTGTGTTTAAAACATTATGGGGTATCTGTGTGTTTAGAACATTATGGGGTATCTGTGTGTTTAAAACATTATGGGGTATCTGTGTGTTTAGAACATTATGGGGTATCTGTGTGTTTAGAACATTATGGGGTATCTGTGTGTTTAAAACATTATGGGGTATCTGTGTGTTTAGAACATTATGGGGTATCTGTGTGTTTAGAACATTATGGGGTATCTGTGTGTTTAGAACATTATGGGGTATCTGCGTGTTTAAAACATTATGGGGTATCTGTGTGTTTAGAACATTATGGGGTATCTGGGTGTTTAAGGATAGATTATTTAAGTTAGTAATGAACCCAGTTAATCCTGATTGAGGACCTCGATGATTGGTTAATGTTGACCTTTTCAGTTAATGAATATGAAACGTGATAAACTGACTGGTTATGTAGGTGTTTGACGTGAGTCATTGTGACTGTTACTCATGTACTTGAGTCATTGTACTTGTTTGAGTGATTGAAGGCGTGACGTAATTCACAGTATGTGTATGTCATGAACGATAGTTGTGTTTAATAGTGACTGTCGGTTTTTTACTGTAATCATAAGTGTTTGACAGTGATTGACTGAACAATGAATGACTGTGAACAGTGAATGGAACAGTAGAAAGAGCGAATTTTATGGTTTTGTGAAGGATAATTGTAAATGATCAATAGTGAATGTTGGAGAATCTTTCATCCATGTCTATATAATTAGGAGGATGGCTTATGGCAGAAACTCTCTCTCTCTCTCTCTCTCTCTCTCTCTCTCTCTCTCTCTCTCTCTCTCTCTCTCTCTCTCTCTCTCTCTCTCTCTCTCTCTCGTTTCATAGATAAAGACTGGCCACTAAAACTTCCCTAGCTCTTCAGACTTGGGTCTATTGTCAACAAGAAAAAACAGATTGATTACAGAGGCAGCGAGCGAGCCCGCAGAGGGAAGAAATAAACCTCTTTTTATTCAGTATCAATTATTATCTGTGCTTAAACGGCAGGTTATAGCTGTATGGCCAGGCCGACATGGACCTAGGCCAAGCTTACCGCATTTGGCTGGTGTCTTTTCATTCAACTTCTCAAATGATGGTGTGTGAAGGGGGTTATGAGGTACCCCTCATCCAAGGAGAGTGTGAGGTACCCCTCTTCCGTCTGTGTGTGAGGTACCCCTCTTCCAGTCAGTGTGTGAGGTACCCCTCTTCCGTCGGTGTGTGAGGTACCCCTCTTCCAGTCAGTGTGTGAGGTAGCTCTCTTTCAATTGGTAAATGAGGTACCCTTATTCAGTGAGTGTGTGAGGTACACCTCGTCCAATGAGTGTGTGAGGTACCCCTCATTCAGTGAGTGTGTGAAGTACTCCTCTTCCAGTGAGTGTGCGAGACACCCCTCGTTCAGTGAGTGTGTGAGGTACCCTCTTACAGAGACTGTGTGAGGTACCCCTCGTACAGTGAGTGTGTGAGGTACCCCTCCTACAGTGAGTGTGTGAGGTACCCCTCCTACAGTGAGTGTGTGAGGTACCCCTCTTACAGTGAGTGTGTGAGGTACCCCTCCTACAGTGAGTGTGTGAGGTATCCCTCCTACAGTGAGTGTGTGAGGTACCCCTCCTACAGTGAGTGTGTGAGGTACCCCTCCTACAGTGAGTGTGTGAGGTACCCCTCCTACAGTGAGTGTGTAGGGTACCACTCCTACAGTGAGTGTGTGGGGTACCCCTCCTACAGTGAGTGTGTGAGGTACCCCTCCTACAGTGAGTGTGTGAGGTACCCCTCCTACAGTGAGTGTGTGAGGTACCCCTCCTACAGTGAGTGTGTGAGGTACCACTCCTACAGTGAGTGTGTGAGGTACCCTTCCTACAGTGAGTGTGTGGGGTACCCCTCCTACAGTGAGTGTGTGAGGTACCCTTCCTACAGTGAGTGTGTAGGGTACCACTCCTACAGTGAGTGTGTGGGGTACCCTTCCTACAGTGAGTGTGTAGGGTACCACTCCTACAGTGAGTGTGTGGGGTACCCTTCCTACAGTGAGTGTGTAGGGTACCACTCCTACAGTGAGTGTGTGGGGTACCCTTCCTACAGTGAGTGTGTAGGGTACCACTCCTACAGTGAGTGTGTGGGGTACCCTTCCTACAGTGAGTGTGTAGGGTACCACTCCTACAGTGAGTGTGTAGGGTACCACTCCTACAGTGAGTGTGTGAGATACACCTCCTACAGTGAGTGTGTGAGGTACCCCTCCTACAGTGAGTGTGAGGTACCCCTCCTACAGTGAGTGTGAGGTACCCCTCCTTCGGTGAGTGAAGAGGCTGCTATGGAGGCACATCCACCTCTTCCAAAGCACTCCTCCTCCACACCCACTTACCTCTCTACCCCCTGATCCACTTAAATCCATTCATTGCACCATTGCCTCTACCAACATCCACTCGTCTCAATATCACTTACTCCACCTACATTGAGGTATCTCGGTACCATCTGTTACAATTTATTATTCATCCACCTATATCAGCATCACCTCCACGCACATCCGTGTACTTGAGCATCTCCACTTACGTCCACCTACCCTGCCATCAGCTCAACTCCTCCAGTCATACATCACCTTCACCTAGCTCCACTCACCCACACAGCTGTACCACCGCCCACCACGTCACCCTGAACACTTCCTCCTGATTGGTCCTACAGAACTGAAATGAAGCGTGACCTGTCGTCAGGCCACACTGACCTGTTACCAGAGCACACTTCAGCCCTGCTCTTGCACACACCTGCACACCCTGACTTTAAGGAAGAGATGCAGTGTTAGACACTGAGCATTACCCCTTGAACAAGACAATACACAGTACGACCCTTGAGCATGTTGGTCTGGCCTTTGACCTAACTCTTAAATGTCAGGTCAAAGGCCAGGCTATCACACCCACGGATACTCCGTTGATGGTCTCATTGGTACAGTCAACTTGCCAAGGTATTTATAAGAGATGAGACAATAGGTCCCAAGGTGTTCTTTGTTTAAAGTCTCACGGGTCATATGTAGGAAGGAACCTATGTGAGGCAGGAGCGGCGCACGGGAAACGCAGAGGAATGAACTTTGACAGATAGGTGAAGTGCGTATGTCTAGGGTTGACATTTGTATGTCTGGGGTCGATTTTCGTGTGTAAGGTTAATGTTCTTATGTCTGGAGTTAATGCGTGTTTGTCTCGGGTCGATGTTCATATTTTGAGCAAGTGTTCCTATATCTAGGGTTGATGTTCGTATGTCGAGGGTTGGCACTGTAATGATGGCGACAAGTGGATGGCGAGTGAGGAGGATAAGGTCCAGACAGACTTGAGTTTCGTTATCACAAACCACCACAGTTGTTCTGGACGTATCTGTCTGACGGTTGGCAGTGCTGGTCAAGTTTTCCAAGAGTTGTCCAGCTGTTCACGTGCGGGGTGCACATGGTTGTCACTGACAGACATAATGAACCTACCAGGGGTGTAAATGTCGAGGGATATAGCCTTCACTCACAGGCTCTAATGAGGCTAATGGGGGTATTCATATTGGGGAGCATGGTCCACACTGACAGGCATAAGGAGCCTACAGGACACTGTTATTGTATTTTAAAGACCATAGGTACAGTGATGGAGGAAGGAGAGAGACGATACACACTGGTGAACCTAGAAAGGCTAAACGGAAGGGTTGGAGTCAATGAGTAATTGAGTTTCACACTGTATTTTGTCCGCGAGTGTGGAAGAAGATTAGAGAAGTGCTTCTCAGATGTGGGGAGAGTATGTAATGGAAGGACTACCCTGGTGTTTGAATGGCACGAGCAACTGGGGTAGGAAAGTGAGGCACTGGAGGGAGAACGAAGAATTAGGATAAAAATAGAGGCATTTCCGCCAAGGTCACGGACGTGTGCAAAGCTTCATAGGTTGTGGTTCACGGGTCGTCCAGGACTGTTGCTTAGTCTGGAGCGGACACTGGAATCTTGCTCATGGCTGGAAGTGGAGTTGTAAAAGAAACATTAGAGTGAAGGAAAGGATGTCCATAGTGCAGCTGGTTGAGTGGTTGAGGGAGAGGATGCAGCACGGCTAGGTTGAGTGGCAAGACGAGGTTAACTGGAGGTTCAGGGAGACTGAAGGAGTGAAGATTACGACACAGTACATCTGGAACAGCAGTACATTAGAGTACGGCTGCAACAACAGGAGACCTAGAGTGCATGCAGAAAAAGAGGAGACCTAGAGAATTCATCTGAAACAACATGTGAGACCTAGAGAGCAAAAATAATAAAAGCTACAACTGGAACACTATGTGATATAGAGTCCAATTGTTGAAGAGTGGGCAGAGCCAGAGTACAACCGGAGCAACATTGGGACCTGGAGAGTGGAAGTGGGAGTAATACAATGAGGGAGTGCAGCCCACCTGAAGCAGTAAACGGATGTCAGATACTGCAGATCACTTGTAGTGATCTAAGAATGCAATCCGTTGTGGAGAAAGATGAAAAACACACAAATGATTTACGACCTTTAAAAGTGAAAGGGACGCAGAAGCGGCAGGTAGCGGTCCCATGACAGAAAAGGGTGGCAAAGAACACAAACATATACATACTGGAGGTGTACTTGTAGGTATTTCTGAAGTAATTATGTAACTGCATATACCATGAAGGTAGATAAATAGATTGATGGATAAATAGATATTCTAATTGGTAGATTTATACACAGGCCAGAGCCTGATGTGGTAACCTGCACTATTGATAAAGCTGGAACAAAGAATGCTTGCGCTGAATGTACATTAAATTAAGATTTTCTGGACACGCACTCCCAAACGTTGCTACATTTACGTACAAATGAATTCCCAGAAATTGTCTCAGTGAAGACGTTGGATGGAAGGAAAAGTACAAGTGAGTGAAAGCAGATAAAAAAGAACCAAATAAAATGAGGAGTAATGTGAAGAATGAATAGAATATAGATAAAAACGTGAAGGGAAACGCTAAGAAAGGAAAGAAGGCAGGGACTTAAGTAGAAAGAATGAATTAAAGAAAGAGGGAAAAATTGAAGACAAACTGGTAAGAAATTGCAGGAACAGACATTATTTATATTGTCCCAAAATGTGAGGTGAGATGTAGACGAATATTAGATTTTTGATTGTCGTACATCAATGATACACTACATTAGATCGACTATTAAAGAAAAAAAAGCGAGAGACGAAAGTTACCTTGCTCGTTTTTCCATCCATTGTACAGAACAATGTAGTTCTTAGCTCTTTGAACGCGACGCTGTGAGACCTTTGGTTATGATGGCTTGATCTTTGACCTGACCTTTAAAGGTTAGGTCAAAGATCATGTCTGCATACCTGAGTCGTACTGTCGTGCTCAAAGGTCGTACCTCTCGTGTTCAAGAGTCGTGCCATCGTGCTTAGGGCTCGTACGATTGTGCTTAAAGTGATGTGCCGTCGTGCCCTAAGGGTCGTACCGTCATGCACAAGAGTCGTTCTATTGTGCTAAAGGTTCGTACAGTTAGTGACCTTACTATTGTGCTGGAGTTTTGTGTCGTCGTGGTTATAGACCGTGCCGTCGTGCTCGAGGGGCGTACCCTCATGTTCAAGGCGTCTTAACCGTAAAGCTGTATCAGAATTTGACAAGAGCTGTAGATAGATTTTTTTTACCCTGAAAGAAACATGGCAAGTGTATGGGTATGTATTTTGTAGTCTGCCAGGTGTTTGCTGGGCAGGCTTGACGAGAATAGTGTATGTACAGTTAATGAACTACGGGTCAGTAATGCCGTAGAGTTATTAACCAGGGTGGTGATATAGCACATCGGGAGGTAAGGAATTAAATGTTTATGAGAAAGACCGTGAGTTATTTAGCCAAACATTCTCAACATAGACTCATGTTAGTGTGAGATACGTAATGATATTTGGACGGACATAAGATGTCCAGAGCATTTATGTCTCCTGTTGTTTGTACGTGTTTTGTTGTTGTTCTGACCTTTTCACACAATAGGTTTTAACATACTCCCCTCGGCAGTTAACTCATTTTTCCACTGCTGTGGCATTATATTTCACAGTAGATATATTAGTAAAGGGTATGGATAGGTGAGAATCTCTCTCACAATAATGTTAGTGAAAGACCGCTTTACGTGAACGTTGATAAAAGACTATACCTCCATAATGGTAGAGGGAAACACCGGCGAGCCATCAATATAGTCACTATCTGCCTCACAATGTGTGTTGAGGGCCCTGTGCTGAGCCAGCATCATCAAGTCAATGGTTCTTCCGTATTCGGGACACCAGCCTATTGCTGAATCAGCTGTGTAACAACAGCAACTTTTTTTCTTTCATTCTTATCATTTCCCTCTAGAATTACTGGTTTTCTGGACTTGTATTGTCGACTCAAATATTGAGACAATAGTTGGTGTCACACACACACACACACACACACACACACACACACACACACCCACACACACACACACACACCCACACACACACACACACACACACACACACAAGCACGCACGCACACGTGTGTAGAGCTTCAACCCCCTTGCTGTATAAGTAGGTCATTACGGCCCTGACTTACGTACGTACAGACAAGGTGTCAAATATCAGATGACATAACTTGTCTCGAGTCTGGTGGTGAGGCAAGAGGTAGACAATGCACTAGCTTCAGGAGTGGTCGGCCCTTCAGGGACACACTTGTGTAACTCCTCTTGAACAGTGACACCGCGGATCCTGAAATATATATATATATATATATATATATATATATATATATATATATATATATATATATATATATATATATATATATATTATCCCTGGGGATAGGGGAGAAAGAATACTTCCCACGTATTCCCTGCGTGTCGCAGAAGGCGACTAAAAGGGAAGGGAGCGAGGGACTGGAAATCCTCCCCTCTCGTTTTTTTTAATTTTCCAAAAGAAGGGACAGAGAAGGGGGCCAGGTGAGGATATTCCCTCAAAGGTCCAGTCCTCTGTCCTTAACGCAACCTCGCTAATGCGGGAAATGGCGAATAATATGAAAGAAAAGAAGATATATATATATATATATATATATATATATATATATATATATATATATATATATATATATATATATATATATATATATATATATCGCGTCCCCCGATGCCCAGCTTCCCAATCACATCTTCGTCAGAAGCTGCTGGAGGAGGCTTGGTGGATCACGTATAGAGAGGTAAGCAAGGTAGCATTAAGAACAAAGGACTGGGCCTCTGAGGGAATATCCCCACCCGACCCCCTTCTCTGTTCCTTCTTTTGGAAAATTAAAGAAAAAAAAAAAAAGAAGGGAGGATTTCCAGCCCCCCGCTCCCTCCCCTTTTAGTCGCCTTCTACGACACGCAGGGAATACGTTAACTTTGAACTTCTTTTGGTATGAAATACGGCCAATCTATCACCATTCATCGGCCTCCCCCGAGCTTCTAAGTGCCTCGTTGTCGGTGTTGGACACTTAAGAAATATCGTAGAGTTCGGCCTTTGCGGGACGACGATTACAAGCTGAAGCAGGATTTGGCCAGCAGGAGAAGAACCATCATAATGGAGAACCATCATAATGGAGTTGCACGGACTGTGATCCTTGCTGTGGTTACAAGAATGTTCTTCCGCCCACCAGTGATGCTACCACATTTGTAAATCAAGAACCATTGCAACAAACCTCGCCAGGTGGTAGAGTGTTCCGCAGTGTATCGAGACAGACTTCCCCAGAACTTTTTTAAAGGGGAAGTAAATGTTTATAGTTGTGTTACTGAAGTGATAGTTTTCATACATGGTGCTTTGACAAGAAAATAGTGAAATTGGAAAAAAAAGAATGTAGCTTAGACATTGAAGCTTATTGATACAGTGGTTAAGTTGATGAGAACTACTATTGACGTTTGTGTAAATAAATTATACATTTCCCTTTTCCATAGCCAGAGGTTGAACCATTATGTGACATTCATTTTCTCATTTCATTTCAAGCTAGAAGTTTCAGTTTTCTAAATTATTTCTTACTTTTTTCATATGTATATATATGTATATGTGTGTGTGTGTATATGTGCGTGTGTATGTATATGTATATGTATATATATATATATATATATATATATATATATATATATATATATATATATATATATTATCCCTGGGGATAGGGGTGAAAGAATACTTCCCACGCATTCCTCGCGTGTCGTAGAAGGCGACTAGAGGGGACGGGAGCGGGGGGCCAGAAATCCTCCCCTCCTTGTATTTTTTAACTTTCTAAAATGGGAAACAGAAGAAGGAGTCACGCGGGGAGTGCTCATCCTCCTCGAAGGCTTAGACTGGGGTGTCTAAATGTGTGTGGATGTAACCAAGATGTGAAAAAAGGAGAGATAGGTAGTATGTTTGAGGAAAGGAACCTGGATGTTTTGGCTCTGAGTGAAACGAAGCTCAAGGGTAAAGGAGAAGAGTGGTTTGGGAATGTCTTGGAAGTAAAGTCAGGGGTTAGTGAGAGGACAAGAGGAAGGGAAGGAGTAGCAGTACTCCTGAAACAGGAGTTGTGGGAGTATGTGATAGAATGTAAGAAAGTAAATTCTCGATTAATATGGGTAAAACTGAAAGTTGATGGAGAGAGATGGGTGATTATTGGTGCATATGCACCTGGGCATGAGAAGAAAGATCATGAGAGGCAAGTGTTTTGGGAGCAGCTGAATGAGTGTGTTAGTGGTTTTGATGCACGAGACCGGGTTATAGTGATGGGTGATTTGAATGCAAAGGTGAGTAATGTGGCAGTTGAGGGAATAATTGGTATACATGGGGTGTTCAGTGTTGTAAATGGAAATGGTGAAGAGCTTGTAGATTTATGTGCTGAAAAAGGACTGGTGATTGGGAATACCTGGTTTAAAAAGCGAGATATACATAAGTATACGTATGTAAGTAGGAGAGATGGCCAGAGAGCGTTATTGGATTACGTGTTAATTGACAGGCGCACGAAAGAGAGACTTTTGGATGTTAATGTGCTGAGAGGTGCAACTGGAGGGATGTCTGATCATTATCTTGTGGAGGCTAAGGTGAAGATTTGTATGGGTTTTCAGAAAAGAAGAGTGAGTTTTGGGGTGAAGAGGGTGGTGAGAGTAAGTGAGCTTGGGAAGGAGACTTGTGTGAGGAAGTACCAGGAGAGACTGAGTACAGAATGGAAAAAGGTGTGAACAATGGAAGTAAGTGGAGTGGGGGAGGAATAGGATGTATTTAGGGAATCAGTGATGGATTGCGCAAAAGATGCTTGTGGCATGAGAAGAGTGGGAGGTGGGTTGATTAGAAAGGGTAGTGAGTGGTGGGATGAAGAAGTAAGATTATTAGTGAAAAAGAAGAGAGAGGCATTTGGACGATTTTTGCAGGTAAAAAATGCAATTGAGTGGGAGATGTATAAAAGAAAGAGACAGGAGGTCAAGAGAAAGGTGCAAGAGGTGAAAAAGAGGGCAAATGAGAGTTGGTGTGAGAGAGTATCATTAGATTTTAGGGAGAATAAAAAGATGTTCTGGAAGCAGGTAAATAAAGTGCGTAAGACAAGGGAGCAAATGGGAACTTCAGTGAAGGGCGCAAATGGGGAGGTGATAACAAGTAGTGGTGATGTGAGAAGGAGATGGAGTGAGTATTTTGAAGGTTTGTTGAATGTGTTTGATGATAGAGTGGCAGATATAGGGTGTTTTGGTCGAGGTGGTGTGCAAAGTGAGAGGGTTAGGGAAAATGATTTGGTAAACAGAGAAGAGGTAGTAAAAGCTTTGCGGAAGATGAAAGCCGGCAAGGCAGCAGGTTTGGATAGTATTGCAGTGGAATTTATTAAAAAAGGGGGTGACTGTATTATTGACTGGTTGGTAAGGTTATTTAATGTATGTATGACTCATGGTGAGGTGCCTGAGGATTGGCGGAATGCGTGCATAGTGCCATTGTACAAAGGCAAAGGGGATAAGAGTGAGTGCTCAAATTACAGAGGTATAAGTTTGTTGAGTATTCCTGGTAAATTATATGGGAGGGTATTGATTGAGAGGGTGAAGGCATGTACAGAGCATCAGATTGGGGAAGAACAGTGTGGTTTCAGAAGTGGTAGAGGATGTGTGGATCAGGTGTTTGCTTTGAAGAATGTATGTGAGAAATACTTAGAAAAGCAAATGGATTTGTATGTAGCATTTATGGATCTGGAGAAGGCATATGATAGAGTTGATAGAGATGCTCTGTGGAAGGTATTAAGAATATATGGTGTGGGAGGCAAGTTGTTAGAAGCAGTGAAAAGTTTTTATCGAGGATGTAAGGCATGTGTACGTGTAGGAAGAGAGGAAAGTTATTGGTTCTCAGTGAATGTAGGTTTGCGGCAGGGGTATGTGATGTCTCCATGGTTGTTTAATTTGTTTATGGATGGGGTTGTTAGGGAGGTAAATGCAAGAGTTTTGGAAAGAGGGGCAAGTATGAAGTCTGTTGTGGATGAGAGAGCGTGGGAAGTGAGTCTGTTGTTGTTCGCTGATGATACAGCGCTGGTGGCTGATTCATGTGAGAAACTGCAGAAGCTGGTGACGGAGTTTGGTAAAGTGTGTGAAAGAAGAAAGTTAAGAGTAAATGTGAATAAGAGCAAGGTTATTAGGTACAGTAGGGTTGAGGGTCAAGTCAATTGGGAGGTAAGTTTGAATGGAGAAAAGCTGGAGGAAGTAAAGTGTTTTAGATATCTGGGAGTGGATCTGGCAGCGGATGGAACCATGGAAGCGGAAGTAGATCATAGGATGGGGGAGGGGGCGAAAATCCTGGGAGCGTTGAAGAATGAGTGGAAGTCGTGAACATTGACTCGGAAAGCAAAAATGGGTATGTTTGAAGGAATAGTGGTTCCAACAATATTGTATGGTTGCGAGGCGTGGGCTATGGATAGAGTTGTGCGCAGGAGGATGGATGTGCTGGAAATGAGATGTTTGAGGACAATGTGTGGTGTGAGGTGGTTTGATCGAGTAAGTAACGTAAGGGTATGAGAGATGTGTGGAAATAAAAAGAGCGTGGTTGAGAGAGCAGAAGAGGGTGTTTTGAAATGGTTTGGGCACATGGAGAGAATGAGTGAGGAAAGATTGACCAAGAGGATATATGTGTCGGAGGTGGAGGGAACGAGAAGTGGGAGACCAAATTGGAGGTGAAAAGATGGAGTGAAAAAGATTTTGTGTGATCGGGGCCTGAACATGCAGGAGGGTGAAAGGGGGGCAAGGAATAGAGTGAATTGGATCGATGTGGTATACCGGGGTTGACGTGCTGTCAGTGGAATGAATCAGGGCATGTGAAGCGTCTGGGGTAAACCATGGAAAGCTGTGTAGGTATGTATATTTGCGTGTGTGGACGTATGTATATACATGTGTATGGGGGTGGGTTGGGCCATTTCTTTCGTCTGTTTCCTTGCGCTACCTCGCAAACGCGGGAGACAGCGACAGAGCAAAAAAAAAAAAAAAAAAAAAAAAAAAAAAATATATATATATATATATATATATATATATATATATATATATATATATATATATATATATATATATATATATATATACGTCGAGATGTATAAGTATATATTTTTGTGTGTGTGGACGTGTATGTATATACATGTGTATGTGGGTGGGTTGGGCCATTCTTTCGTCTGTTTCCTTGCGCTACCAAGCTAACGCGGAAGACAGCGACAAAGCAAAATAAATAAAGCAATATATATATATATATATATGTATATATATATATATATATATATATATATATATATATATATATATATATATATATATATATATATATATATATGCCATTGTACAAAGGCAAAGGGGATAGGAGTGAGTGCTCAAATTACAGAGGTATAAGTTTGTTGAGTATTCCTGGTAAATTGTATGGGAGGGTGTTGATTGAGAGGGTGAAGGTATGTACAGAGCATCAGATTGGGGAAGAGCAGTGTGGTTTCAGAAGTGGTAGAGGATGTGTGGATCAGGTGTTTGCTTTGAAGAGTGTATGTGAGAAATACTTAGAAGAACAAATGGATTTGTATGTAGCATTTATGGATCTGGAGAAGGCATATGATAGAGTTGATAGAGATGCTCTGTGGAAGGTATTAAGAATGTATGGTGTGGGAGGCAAGTTGTTAGAAGCAGTGAAAAGTTTTTATCGAGGATGTAAGGCATGTGTACGTGTAGGAAGAGAGGAAAGTGATTGGTTCTCAGTGAATGTAGGTTTGCGGCAGGGGTGTGTGATGTCTCCATGGTTGTTTAATTTGTTTATGGATGGGGTTGTTAGGGAGGTGAATGCAAGAGTTTTGGAAAGAGGGGCAAGTATGAAGTCTGTTGTGGATGAGAGAGCTTGGGAAGTGAGTCAGTTGTTGTTCGCTGATGATACAGCGCTGGTGGCTGATTCATGTGAGAAACTGCAGAAGCTGGTGACTGAGTTTGGTAAAGTGTGTGAAAGAAGAAAGTTAAGAGTAAATGTGAATAAGAGCAAGGTTATTAGGTACAGTAGGGTTGAGGGTCAATTCAATTGGGAGGTGAGTTTGAATGGAGAAAAACTGGAGGAAGTGAAGTGTTTTAGATATCTGGGAGTGGATCTGGCAGCGGATGGAACCATGGAAGCGGAAGTGGAAGAGGGGGCGGAAGAGGGGGCGAAAATTCTGGGAGCCTTGAAGAATGTGTGGAAGTCGAGAACATTATCTCGGAAAGCAAAAATGGGTATGTTTGAAGGAATAGTGGTTCCAACAATGTTGTATGGTTGCGAGGCGTGGGCTATGGATAGAGTTGTGCGCAGGAGGATGGATGTGCTGGAAATGAGATGTTTGAGGACAATGTGTGGTGTGAGGTGGTTTGATCGAGTAAGTAACGTAAGGGTAAGAGAGATGTGTGGAAATAAAAAGAGCGTGGTTGAGAGAGCAGAAGAGGGTGTTTTGAAATGGTTTGGGCACATGGAGAGAATGAGTGAGGAAAGATTGACCAAGAGGATATATGTGTCGGAGGTGGAGGGAGGGGGAAAGAGGGGAACCAAAAGGAGGTAAAGGGGGAGTGAAAAAAAAATTTTTTGGATCGGGGAAATGCAGGAGGGGAAAGGGGGAAGGAATAAAAATGGGAAAGGGGCGATGTGGTTACCCGGGGTTTTGTGTCGGGTGAAACCGGGCATGGAACGTCTGGGGTTTAAAAACCGGAAGCGGTAGGTTTAAAAAATTTGCGTGTTGGATATGTTATAAGTTTGGGGGTGGGTTGGGCATTTCTTTTTTTTTCCTTGGCACTCGCAAAGCGGGGGCAGCGAAAAAAGCAAAAAAAAAAAAAAAAAAAAAAAAAAAAATATTTTTTATTATATATATATATATATATTATTTATATATAAATTATATATTATTTTGGGGGTATATAAATTTTTCTTGGGAAAGAAAATTCCCGCTCGGCAGAGTCCTAAGTTTGGGGAGAAAATTTAAAAATTTGGCAGATATTTTAGTCAGCAGAGATTTAAATTCTGCCGGGCGTAATTGACAGAAATTCCAAAAAAGGGAAGGGCTTCCCGTTTTTCATTTGGGATGTCCCGGGGATAAAAAGAAGAGGGGTATTGCAAACTCTTGCCGCAAGCGTCGCTTTTTACTAGACTTTAGGAATGTTGACAGTTAACCAATTTTGACCGGGGGGGGAAAAAAAAAAAAAGTGGATTTTACTGAATGGCCCAGAACTGGAAACCCACCCTTTTCCCTTTACTTCATGGCTTCCTGAAAAAGGGTTTACAAAAAAACAAAAAAACCCATGGTTTATGCTGGGTTTCAATTGTTATGTGATCGCTGTGGTGCACTGCTATGAAATGTACAATATTTAAATGGTAATTGTTGATGCTGGTCAACTCGGGCCGTGCTGGCTGGTCAGGAACGGTCCACAGGGGGCCCAACCCTTTTAGATATCCTCAAAGGCGGGTTTCAAAACAGGTCCGTACACCCCTCCCTGGGGCCCGGGCCCCTTATCCCCGCCCTTTGGGGGCAATACACCCACAGGCACTGTGCACCCAGCCACGGGGTAACCCCCCCCAGGTAAACCCCGCTCCCAGGTATGGGTACACCCCCTAAAGAGGAAAAATCTTTGTATGCGGTCAGGGCATCCTTTATAAATTTTATCAAGTTTAAAAAAAAAACTGTTTTTAAAATGTTTGTTTTGTACTACCCGTTTTTCTTCCCCTGTGTCAGTTACATTTGTCTTAAAATTTTTTTGTTTGTATTGTGGGTTGGTTTTTTTCTTTTTTGTGTAGCCTAGTCTGCATTCAAGGGTCCGTCCCTGACAAGTGAGGTGGTCGGGTATCGTTTGGGCCCGTCGTTCCCTACTTTGCTAAAAAGGGGTTAAATTTTAAAAAGGTTGGTAAAGACCCCGATTTGGGAATTTGGTTTTCTTTGGGGCAGGTGTGGTAAAATGTATGATCGGCCCGCAGGGGAAAAGTGGTGCCAAAAACCCTTTTTAACACCCCCGGGGTAAGGGTTTTATTGGGAAGGGGAAATGCCCCTAGCTTAAAGGTTTTTTGTTTACGTTAACAGATTTTTTACGTTTTTGGGTCTAGTGCGGAGTGACGTTTCGTTGCACGTTCTTGACATAAGATTGGGAGGCCTAGTTAATGTTATTTCCCCCCCCCTTATTGTTGTTTTAAAGGGTTTGCCACAAACGGATGGCCCCTGTCCCGTGTGGGTTTAAAAAAAGGCCCGTGTAAGGCGGGCTGAAATTGCAGTTACAGTGGTTCTTTCCCGGGGGGGTGTTGTCCCGGGGCCCCTTCAATCCCGTCATTTCTGAGGAAAGCAAAATAAGGGTTTGTTTTGTGGGAATTTTATTTTTTGTGAATATATACAGGGGTATAATCAACCGTCACTTGATCTACCCCTCGTGGTCAGGGTCAGTGTTTTTTTTTCGTTGTAAACATTGGACACCCCAGCTTGAAACCATCCCCCACTTTTGGAAAGAATAACCCGGTTGTTTAAAATGGGGCCCCAATTTCCCCGGGGGGGAAAAAATGTCACCCATGTGGAAATTTTTTTTTCGGGAAAAGGGTTAGGGCAGGAAAGCGGAAGTTATTGCCTGCGTGGGGAGCGCAATAACTGTTGCTGCCGCTCCCGAGGTGGCTGGCAAGACTGTAGTGATTCCTGGGGTAGAAGTGTGTTGTTCTTTTTTCCCCGTGTCTAGGGGCCCCGTGTTTCTGTTTGTACATGTTTTCCAGGACCCTTTGTTTCGTCTTTTTTCATGTTTTCCCCGGGGCTAGGTTTTTTTTGTTATGTGTCCCGGGGAAAAAGTGTTTTGTCTTGTTCATGTGTCGGGACATAGTGTTTTGTCTTGTTCATGTGTGGGACCTAAAGTTTCTTTTGTTCATGGTCGGGGGAAAAATGTTTTTGTCTTGTTATGTGTCCGGGACAAGTGTTTCTGTTTTTGTACATGTGTCCAGGACATAGTGTTTTGTCTTGTTAAGTGTGGGACATAGTGTTTCTGTTTCGTACATGTGTCCGGACTGTGTTTCTGTTTTGTTCTGTGTTGGGGGCATTTGGTTTTGTCTTGTTCATGTGTCCCGGGGAATTTGGTTTTGTCTTTTTTTGTGTGGGAATAGTGTTTCTGTCTTTTTCATGTGTTTGGGGCCCTTTAAAGTTTTGTTTTTGTTATGTGTCCGGGGCAAAGTGTTTTTTGTTTGTTCTGTGTCCGGGAATAATGTTTTGTCTTGTTCATGTGTCTGGGAAAATAGTGTTTCTGTTTGTTCATGTGCCGGGGCCCTTTGTTTCTGTCTTGTTATGTGTGGGACATAGTGTTTTGTCTTTGTTCCGTGCTGGGACATAGGGGTTTCTGTTTGTTAAGTTTTTGGGAATGTGTTTTGTCTTGTTCTGTGTTCGGGCATAGTGTTTTTGTCTTGGTTTTGTGTTCAGGAGATAGTGTTTTTGGGTTTTTTCATGTGTTCCGGGGGAAAAGTGTTTCTGTTTTGTTCATGTGTTCAGGAGATAGTGTTCCTGTCTTGTTCCTGTGTTCAGGAGATAGTGTTCCTGTCTTGTTCCTGTGTTCAGGAGATAGTGTTCCTGTCTTGTTCCTGTGTTCAGGAGATAGTGTTCCTGTCTTGTTCCTGTGTTCAGGAGATAGTGTTCCTGTCTTGTTCCTGTGTTCAGGAGATAGTGTTCCTGTCTTGTTCCTGTGTTCAGGAGATAGTGTTCCTGTCTTGTTCCTGTGTTCAGGAGATAGTGTTCCTGTCTTGTTCCTGTGTTCAGGAGATAGTGTTCCTGTCTTGTTCCTGTGTTCAGGAGATAGTGTTCTGTCTTGTTCATGTGTTCAGGAGATAGTGTTCCTGTCTTGTTCCTGTGTTCAGGAGATAGTGTTCCTGTCTTGTTCCTGTGTTCAGGAGATAGTGTTCCTGTCTTGTTCCTGTGTTCAGGAGATAGTGTTCCTGTCTTGTTCCTGTGTTCAGGAGATAGTGTTCCTGTCTTGTTCCTGTGTTCAGGAGATAGTGTTCTGTCTTGTTCATGTGTTCAGGAGATAGTGTTCCTGTCTTGTTCCTGTGTTCAGGAGATAGTGTTCCTGTCTTGTTCCTGTGTTCAGGAGATAGTGTTCCTGTCTTGTTCCTGTGTTCAGGAGATAGTGTTCCTGTCTTGTTCCTGTGTTCAGGAGATAGTGTTCCTGTCTTGTTCCTGTGTTCAGGAGATAGTGTTTCTGTCTTGTTCATGTGTTCAGGAGATAGTGTTCCTGTCTTGTTCCTGTGTTCAGGAGATAGTGTTCCTGTCTTGTTCCTGTGTTCAGGAGATAGTGTTCCTGTCTTGTTCCTGTGTTCAGGAGATAGTGTTCTGTCTTGTTCATGTGTTCAGGAGATAGTGTTCCTGTCTTGTTCCTGTGTTCAGGAGATAGTGTTCCTGTCTTGTTCCTGTGTTCAGGAGATAGTGTTCCTGTCTTGTTCCTGTGTTCAGGAGATAGTGTTCCTGTCTTGTTCCTGTGTTCAGGAGATAGTGTTCCTGTCTTGTTCCTGTGTTCAGGAGATAGTGTTCCTGTCTTGTTCCTGTGTTCAGGAGATAGTGTTCCTGTCTTGTTCCTGTGTTCAGGAGATAGTGTTCCTGTCTTGTTCCTGTGTTCAGGAGATAGTGTTTCTGTCTTGTTCATGTGTTCAGGAGATAGTGTTCCTGTCTTGTTCCTGTGTTCAGGAGATAGTGTTCCTGTCTTGTTCCTGTGTTCAGGAGATAGTGTTCCTGTCTTGTTCCTGTGTTCAGGAGATAGTGTTCCTGTCTTGTTCCTGTGTTCAGGAGATAGTGTTCTGTCTTGTTCATGTGTCCGGGACATAGTGTTTCTGTTTCGTACATGTGTCCAGGACATAGTGTTTCTGTCTTGTTCATGTGTCTGGGACATAGTGTTTCTGTCTTGTTCATGTGTCCGGGACATAGTGTTTCTGTCTTGTTCATGTGTCCGGGACATAGTGTTTCTGTCTTGTTCATGTGTCCGGGACATAGTGTTTCTGTCTTGTTCATGTGTCTGGGACATAGTGTTTCTGTCTTGTTCATGTGTTCAGGAGATAGTGTTCCTGTCTTGTTCCTGTGTTCAGGAGATAGTGTTCCTGTCTTGTTCCTGTGTTCAGGAGATAGTGTTCCTGTCTTGTTCCTGTGTTCAGGAGATAGTGTTCTGTCTTGTTCATGTGTTCAGGAGATAGTGTTCCTGTCTTGTTCATGTGTCCGGGACATAGTGTTTCTGTCTTGTTCATGTGTCCAGGACATAGTGTTCTGTCTTGTTCATGTGTCCGGGACATAGTGTTTCTGTTTCGTACATGTGTCCAGGACATAGTGTTTCTGTCTTGTTCATGTGTCCGGGACATAGTGTTTCTGTCTTGTTCATGTGTCCGGGACTATGAGCCAGTTTCTGAGATCTACGGAGGATTGCCTGTTGAAGTTTTTAACTCCCATACTGTAAGGGAGAGGAAGAGAGAACCAGAAATTTACGTGAAAGCTACCGGCATAGCCATTAGATTATATATTTTTACCTCTATTATTCGTCGTAATTAATCATTATGACAAACTTATATTTTTGTGGTATTCAGATATATCTCCGTAACTCCAGTGCTTAATATACATATATATATATATATATATATATATATATATATATATATATATATATATATATATATATATATATATATATATATATATATATATATATTTATATATATTTATTTATTTATTTATTTTGCTTTGTCGTTGTCTCGCGCGTTTGCGAGGTAGCGCAAGGAGATATATATATATATATATATATATATATATATATATATATATATATATATATATATATATATATATATATATATATATATATATCTTTTCTTTTCTTTCATACTATTCACCATTTCCCGCATTAGCGAGGTAGCGTTAAGGACAGAGGACTGGGCCTTTTAGGGAATATCCTCACCTGGCCCCCTTCTCTGTTCCTTCTTTTGGAAAAAAAAAAAATTGAGAGGGGAGGATTTCCAGCCCCCCCGCTCCCTTCCCTTTTAGTCGCCTTCTACGACACGCAGGGAATACGTGGGTAGTATTCTTTCTCCCCTATCCCCAGGGATTATATATATATATATATATATATATATATATATATATATATATATATATATATATATATATATATATATATATGTATGTATGTATGTATTCCTATGAATCCACGGGGAAAACGAAACACGATAAGTTCCCAAGTGCACTTTCGTGTAATAATCACATCATCAGGGGAGACACAAGAGAGAAATATAAGTCAGTTGATATACATCGAAGAGACGAAGCTAGGACGCCATTTGGTAAACATGTGATTGTCCAAAACATACAACGAGCGTTCATAAACTTATCATTTTACAAATTTTATCAGCGCTGGTGGCTGATTCATGTGAGAAACTGCAGATGCTGGTGACTGAGTTTGGTAAAGTGTGTGAAAGAAGAAAGTTAAGAGTAAATGTGAATAAGAGCAAGGTTATTAGGTACAGTAGGGTTGAGGGTCAAGTCAATTGGGAGGTGAGTTTGAATGGAGAAAAACTGGAGGAAGTGAAGTGTTTTAGATATCTGGGAGTGGATCTGGCAGCGGATGGAACCATGGAAGCGGAAGTGGATCATAGGGTGGGGGAGGGGGCGAAAGTTCTGGGAGCCTTGAAGAATGTGTGGAAGTCGAGAACTTCCTCCAGTTTTTCTCCATTCAAACTTACCTTCCAATTGACTTGACCCTCAACCCTACTGTACCTAATAACCTTGCTCTTATTCACATTTACTCTTAACTTTCTTCTTTCACACACTTTACCAAACTCAGTCACCAGCTTCTGCAGCTTCTCACATGAATCAGCCACCAGCGCTGTATCATTAGCGAACAACAACTGACTCACTTCCCAAGCTCTCTCATCCCCAACAGACTGCATACTTGCCCCTCTTTCCAAAACTCTTGCATTTACCTCCCTAACAACCCCATCCATAAACAAATTAAACAACCATGGAGACATCACATACCCCTGCCCCAAACCTACATTCACAGAGAACCAGTCACTTTCCTCTCTTCCTACACGTACACATGCCTTACATCCTCGATAAAAACTTTTCACTGCTTCCAACAACTTGCCTCCCACACCATACATTCTTAATACCTTCCACAGAGCATCTCTATCAACTCTATCATATGCCTTCTCCAGATCCATAAATGCTACATACAAATCCATTTGCTTTTCTAAGTATTTCTCACATACAATCTTCAAAGCAAACACCTGATCCACACATCCTCTACCACTTCTGAAACCACACTGCTCTTCCCCAATCTGATGCTCTGTACATGCCTTCACCCTCTCAATCAATACCCTCCTATATAATTTACCAGGAATACTCAACAAACTTATACCTCTGTAATTTGAGCACTCACTCTTATCCCCTTTGCCTTTGTACAATGGCACTATGCACGCATTCCGCCAATCCTCAGGCACCTCACCATGAGTCATACATACATTAAATAACCTTACCAACCAGTCAATAATACAGTTACCCCCGTTTTTAATAAATTCCACTGCAATACCATCCAAACCTGCTGCCTTGCCGGCTTTCATCTTCCGCAAAGCTTTTACTACCTCTTCTCTGTTTACCAAATCATTTTCCCTAACCCTCTCACTTTGCACACGACCTCGACCAAAACACCCTATATCTGCCACTCTATCATCAAACACATTCAACAAACCTTCAAAATACTCACTCCATCTCCTTCTCACATCACCACTACTTGTTATCACCTCCCCATTTGCGCCCTTCACTGAAGTTCCCATTTGCTCCCTTGTCTTACGCACTTTATTTACCTGCTTCCAGAACATCTTTTTATTCTCCCTAAAATCTAATGATACTCTCTCACCCCAACTCTCATTTGCCCTCTTTTTCACCTCTTGCACCTTTCTCTTGACCTCCTGTCTCTTTCTTTTATACATCTCCCACTCAATTGCATTTTTTCCCTGCAAAAATCGTCCAAATGCCTCTCTCTTTTCTTTCACTAATAATCTTACTTCTTCATCCCACCACTCACTACCCTTTCCAATCAACCCACCTCCCACTCTTCTCATGCCACAAGCATCTTTTGCGCAATCCATCACACACACATATATATATATATATATATATATATATATATATATATATATATATATATATATATATATATATATATATATATATATTTTTTTTTTTTTTTTTTTGCTTTGTCGCTGTCTCCCGCGTTTGCGAGGTAGCGCAAGGAAACAGACGAAAGAAATGGCCCAACCCACCCCCATACACATGCCTTGATTCAATCCACTGACAGCACGTCAACCCCGGTATACCACATCGCTCCAATTCACTCTATTCTTTGCCCTCCTTTCACCCTCCTGCATGTTCAGGCCCCGATCACACAAAATCTTTTTTCACTACATCTTTCCACCTCCAATTTGGTCTCCCTCTTCTCCTCGTTCCCTCCACCTCCGACACATATATCCTCTTGGTCAATCTTTCCTCACTCATTCTCTCCATGTGACCAAACCATTTCAAAACACCCTCTTCTGCTCTCTCAACCACGCTCTTTTTATTTCCACACATCTCTCTTACCCTTACGTTACTTACTCGATCAAACCACCTCACACCACACATTGTCCTCAAACATCTCATTTCCAGCACATCCATCCTCCTGCGCACAACTCTATCCATAGTCCACGCCTCGCAACCATACAACATTGTTGGAACCACTATTCCTTCAAACATACCCATTTTTGCTTTCCGAGATCATGTTCTCGACTTCCACACATTCTTCAAGGCTCCCAGAACTTTCGCCCCCTCCCCCACCCTATGATCCACTTCCGCTTCCATGGTTCCATCCGCTGCCAGATCCACTCCCAGATATCTAAAACACTTCACTTCCTCCAGTTTTTCTCCATTCAAACTCACCTCCCAATTGACTTGACCCTCAACCCTACTGTACCTAATAACCTTGCTCTTATTCACATTTACTCTTAATTTTCTTCTTTCACACACTTTACCAAACTCAGTCACCAGCTTCTGCAGTTTCTCACATGAATCAGCCACCAGCGCTGTATCATTAGCGAACAACAACTGACTCACTTCCCAAGCTCTCTCATCCCCAACAGACTTCATACTTGCCCCTCTTTCCAAAACTCTTGCATTCACCTCCCTAACAACCCCATCCATAAACAAATTAAACAACCATGGAGACATCACACACCCCTGCCGCAAACCTACATTCACTGAGAACCAATCACTTTCCTCTCTTCCTACACGTACACATGCCTTACATCCTCGATAAAAACTTTTCACTGCTTCTAACAACTTGCCTCCCACACCATATATTCTTAATACCTTCCACAGAGCATCTCTATCAACTCTATCATATGCCTTCTCCAGATCCATAAATGCTACATACAAATCCATTTGCTTTTCTAAGTATTTCTCACATACATTCTTCAAAGCAAACACCTGATCCACACATCCTCTACCACTTCTGAAACCACACTGCTCTTCCCCAATCTGATGCTCTGTACATGCCTTCACCCTCTCAATCAATACCCTCCCATATAATTTACCAGGAATACTCAACAAACTTATACCTCTGTAATTTGAGCACTCACTCTTATCCCCTTTGCCTTTGTACAATGGCACTATGCACGCATTCCGCCAATCCTCAGGCACCTCACCATGAGTCATACATACATTAAATAACCTTACCAACCAGTCAACAATACAGTCACCCCCTTTTTTAATAAATTCCACTGCAATACCATCCAAACCTGCTGCCTTGCCGGCTTTCATCTTCCGCAAAGCTTTCACTACCTCTTCTCTGTTTACCAAATCATTTTCCCTAACCCTCTCACTTTGCACACGACCTCGACCAAAACACCCTATATCTGCCACTCTATCATCAAACACATTCAACAAACCTTCAAAATACTCACTCCATCTCCTTCTCACATCACCACTACTTGTTATCACCTCCCCATTTGCGCCCTTCACTGAAGTTCCCATTTGCTCCCTTGTCTTACGCACTTTATTTACCTGCTTCCAGAACATCTTTTTATTCTCCCTAAAATTTAATGATACTCTCTCACCCCAACTCTCATTTGCCCTTTTTTTCACCTCTTGCACCTTTCTCTTGACCTCCTGTCTCTTTCTTTTATACATCTCCCACTCAATTGCATTTTTTCCCTGCAAAAATCGTCCAAATGCCTCTCTCTTCTCTTTCACTAATACTCTTACTTCTTCATCCCACCACTCACTACCCTTTCTAATCAACCCACCTCCCACTCTTCTCATGCCACAAGCATCTTTTGCGCAATCCATCACTGATTCCCTAAATACATCCCATTCCTCCCCCACTCCCCTTGCTTCCATTGTTCTCACCTTTTTCCATTCTTTACTCAGTCTCTCCTGGTACTTCCTCACACAGGTCTCCTTCTCAAGCTCACTTACTCTCACCACCCTCTTCACCCCAACATTCACTCTTCTTTTCTGAAAACCCATACAGATCTTCACCTTAGCCTCCACAAGATAATATATATATATTATCCCTGGGGATAGGGGAGAAAGAATACTACCCACGTATTCCCTGCGTGTCGTAGAAGGCGACTAAAAGGGAAGGGAGCGGGGGGCTGGAAATCCTCCCCTCTCAAATTTTTTTTTTTTTTTCCCAAAAGAAGGAACAGAGAAGGGGGCCAGGTGAGGATATTCCCTAAAAGGCCCAGTCCTCTGTTCTTAACGCTACCTCGCTAATGCGGGAAATGGCGAATAGTATGAAAGAAAAAAGATTTTTTTTTTTCTTTTTGCTTTGTCGCTGTCTCCCGCGTTTGCGAGGTAGCGCAAGGAAACAGACGAAAGAAATGGCCAAACCCACCCCCATACACATGTATATACATACGTCCACACACGGAAATATACATACCTACACAGCTTTCCATGGTTTACCCCAGACGCTTCACATGCCCTGATTCAATCCACTGACAGCACGTCAACCCCGGTATACCACATCGATCCAATTCACTCTATTCCTTGCCCTCCTTTCACCCTCCTGCATGTTCAGGCCCCGATCACACAAAATCTTTTTTACTCCATCTTTCCACCTCCAATTTGGTCTCCCACTTCTCGTTCCCTCCACCTCCGACACATATATCCTCTTGGTCAATCTTTCCTCACTCATTCTCTCCATGTGCCCAAACCATTTCAAAACACCCTCTTCTGCTCTCTCAACCACGCTCTTTTTATTTCCACACATCTCTCTTACCCTTACGTTACTCACTCGATCAAACCACCTCACACCACACATTGTCCTCAAACATCTCATTTCCAGCACATCCATCCTCCTGCGCACAACTCTATCCACAGCCCACGCCTCGCAACCATACAACATTGTTGGAACCACTATTCCTTCAAACATACCCATTTTTGCTTTCCGAGATAATGTTCTCGACTTCCACACATTCTTCAGGGCCCCCAGAATTTTCGCCCCCTCCCCCACCCTATGATCCACTTCCGCTTCCATGGTTCCATCCGCTGCCAGATCCACTCCCAGATATCTAAAACACTTCACTTCCTCCAGTTTTTCTCCATTCAAACTCACCTCCCAATTGACTTGACCCTCAACCCTACTGTACCTAATAACCTTGCTCTTATTCTCATTTACGCTTAACTTTCTTCTTTCACACACTTTACCAAACTCAGTCACCAGCTTCTGCAGTTTCTCACATGAATCAGCCACCAGCGCTGTATCATCAGCGAACAACAACTGACTCACTTCCCAAGCTCTCTCTCTCATATATATATATATATATATATATATATATATATATATATATATATATATATATATATATATATATATATATATATATATATATATATGTATGTATGTATGTATGTGTGTATGTATGTATGTATGTATGTGTGTGTGTGTGTGTGTATGTATGTATGTATGTATGTATGTATGTATGTATGTATGTATGTATGTATTTATGTATGTAAATATGTATGTATGTATGTATGTATGTATGTATGTATGATCGGAGATTAGCATAGATATTTCCACGTGTAAGCGTATCCAACGTATAGTTGTTGTTGTTGCTTGGACAGAGAGAGAGAGAGAGAGAGAGAGAGAGAGAGAGAGAGAGAGAGAGAGAGAGAGAGAGAGAGAGAGAGAGAGAGAGAGAGAGCCGGGCGAGCTGTGTTAGTGTAACGAGAATTGGGTCAATATTTCCGCCATGTTTTCATGCTTGTCTTCCAATTATAGTTTAGCGTCGTCCCTGATACTGCCTGGCGCAGATAAGGCACACGTCGGGGGTCTGCAACGACTGTGGGAGGCTCTTGGTGTGGGGTTCAGTACTGTGGGGGTATGGCAGATTGTGTGTTCGGTGTTGTAGGAGTGTTGAGACTGCTACTGAGGGAGTTTGGGGCTGGCACTGTCGGAGTGTGGGGCTGGTACTGTCGGAGTGTGGGGCCAGCACTGTCGGAGTGTGGGGCACGCACTATGGGAGTGTGTGGCTGGCACTGTCGGAGTGTGGGGCTGGCACTGTCGGGGTGTGGGGCTGGTACTGTCGGGGTGTGGGGCTGGTACTGTCGGGGTGTGGGGCTGGTACTGTCGGGGTGTGGGGCTGGTACTGTCGGGGTGTGGGGCTGGTACTGAAAGTCATATGAAGGATGGTACTGTGGCAATGTTGAATTACTTGTGTAGGGATGCGGGAGGCTAAGCACTATGGGGTGTGGGGCTGCCGGTTTAGGAGTGTGGTAGTGTGTTTGTGGGTCTGATAGTGTGGGATGTGTGAGAGGCTTGGTGCTATCAGGGTGTAGATGATAGTACTATGAGGTGCGCAGGGCTGATACTGCGGGGGTGTGGGTATAGCTGTGGGGGTCTTGTGGCTTCATATTGTAAGAGAGTTGAGGCTGGTACTATGCGGTGGTGGAGATACGAACATTGAAGTATGGGAGACCAAGACTGTGGGGTAGAGGAGTTAACCTTTGTTGTGTTAATGAATCTCTCTCTCTCTCTCTCTCTCTCTCTCTCTCTCTCTCTCTCTCTCTCTCTCTCTCTCTCTCTCTCTCTCTCTCTCTCTCTCTCTCTCATAGTTATCTTATTAATGTTAGCCCCACCAGAGCCTTACAGATAGGTCATAGACGACAACGTTTGTCTGTTGGTCACGAGTCAGCTTGATATCCTTTCAAAAAGACTTTCGTATTATGATTTAACTAGGGATTATGGTCAAAATTATTGCTGTTGACAAGGAACTGATTGTTGATGACGCGTTGAAGGAGGCTGGTGGAAGTAGACAAGCTCAGGGCCACCTCCTCCGGCAGGCGAAGGCCATTTGAGATGATAGGCACCACCAATACTGCCTCCCGCGCCCGGTTGTCATTATGTTGAGGCTGGGAGAGAGAGAGCTTATTGTCCTGGGGAAGCGAGTATGGCGACACACACCGGGGAGAGGCATAGTAGGCACACTGGAGAATGTTCTCCAAGCTTGTTTGTGTGTGTGTGTGTGTGGGGGGGGGGGGGGATGTTGGAGGCCATATTGTGTGGGGGCAGAGTTGGAGGAAAGATTGTGTCTGGAAATGCTGCAGGTTGTGATTTGTAACATAATGTCATGGGAAAGGGATTGAAATGGTGAAGACTGGTACACGACACACTGGGGTAATTGACAATGAATTTAGCTGAGCATTATTCTTGAGCACGACGGTACGACCCTTAACTGCTAATTTATGACCCTTGAGCACGACGGTACGACCCTTTACCGAGAATTTATGATACTCGAGCACGACGGTACGACAATTTACCGAGAAGTAACGACCCTTGAGCACGACTATACTACCATTGGTTGTGATGTTGTAACCTTTGGTCTGACCTATAATGATCAAGTCAAAAGTGGGGGGGGGGAAGTTATAGTTAGTATGTGCAGGGTAGGAATGAGAGGAATTGAGAGGAGTTGAAGAGACTGCTGCCGGAGGTCAAGAAGAAAGTCCGTGATCTAAATAAGAGCAAATGAGAGATGGGAAGAGAAAATATTGGCAAACTTTAGAGAGGTTAGATAACTTTTTGGAAGGAGAGGAATCGTGTGAGAACAATGGAACAAATGTGGGTGACGGTGTGGAAGGCACACAGGGAGTTGGTGAGGCAAAGATATGAACAGATGTGGTATCATGAAGGATTACTGAAGATGTTAGGTGTTAGGAAGGCGACTGTACTGCGTTTGGGACGAGACGAGATGTGGAGTGAGAGAGTCGTGGTGAATAGTTCGATGAAGGTATTGGAAGCCTTGCACAATATAAAGTGTGGTAAAGCGCTGGCAGCAGATAGAATTGCGCAGTTAAGTTTCTCGTGACAATTGTGTGATGGGCATGTTGATTGGGTAGTTAGGCTGTTCGACGATGTATTTCCCAAGGTGAAGTGCTGGCAGACAGCCGAGTGCACATAATTTCCCTTGCATTAGGGGAAGGAGGATGACAATTATTGTACGAGTTACTGAAGTGTGTTAAGTAATCCAGGTGAGGTGTATGCGAAAGTGGTGGGTGAGAGGGTGGTGTCGTGCTCAAAGGAGTAGTCAAGTTTTTGGAGAGGCAAGTGTATGGATACAAGGTGTGTGCTGTGCATGAGACATGCGAGGAGAGAGTGACTTGTATGTGGAATTCAAGGACGTGGAGAAAGTGAATGATTGGATTGGAAGAAATGCATTGTGGAAATTGCTACAGGAATTAAACATAAAAGGAAAGGTACTAAATGCCATGAGGAAGGTATGGCATGCGTACCAGTAGGAAATATGGAAAGGTGGTTTGTTCCTAGTGAATATGGTTCTTGGTTAAGGATGTGTCATATCACAATGACTTTGCAATCTGTTTATGGAGGAATGGTCTACGATGTGCTGGGTGGTCGGGGGGGGGGGGGGGGGGGTGAATGAGGTTCATTTGCTGTTTGCAGATTATATCAGGCTAGTGACAGACTCGAAGACAAACTCCAAAGGTCAGCGACAGAGTTTGGGAGAGTGTGCTGAAGAAGAACGTAAAGTTATTTAGAACAAAAGTAAGTTAATAAGGTGCAGCAGCAGCAGGGGAATGAAACAGCAAAGTTTGAGGGAAAGTTTGAAAGTAGTGAAGTGCAGCAGGTACATGGCTGCCGGGAGCTGGAAGAAGGTGAGGGTTGAGGGACCCCCAGAGAGTGAGAGGTGAGGGAAGGTCTTGCAGGGCCTCATACACAGCAACAGGTGGGGGGACTCCAGACAGCAGCAGACTTGGGTGGCCCTTGGGGTCCACAGATAGTAACAGGCACCGTTTGATAAGCGGGGTCAAACGTGTCAAGTACATAACACTCTCTGCACAGACCGACACCTTCTTATGATACGGCCACACATTGTGTGTGTGTGTGTGTGTGTGTTTGTGCTGTTGTTTTTGTCTCATCTTGTGTTTGTTGGGTTATGAGATTATGTGGTACGGGGAGAGAAATATACCCTCGTGTTGCCTCTTGTATGATCATAATTGTACTGTACTGGGAGGGAGGTTTATACTCGTGGGGCCCCAACTCTTGACCAGTATTATCAAGCAACTACTTAAACCTCTGTATGTTGTCCACATTTACCTTTACCACATTTTCTTTCAATCAACTTTCTTTATCCAACGATCTTATACAATAAGACTACTTTTGTACATTTATTTGACTTTTTTTTTTTTTTTGCATTATTTCATGTTATAGTCTCTGGGTGTTCTATCACTGCGTCTTTTTCAAGCAACTGTTCACTGTCTACATCATCTGTTTGGTTTAAAAACTTGAGGGCTGTGATCAGGTCACCCTTAACTTTTCTGTCTTGCAAGGTGGAAGAGTTTAAGGCTTCTAGCCTTTCTTGCAATTCAACTCTGTGTGTGTGTGTGTGTGTGTGTGTGTGTGTGTGCTTGTGTCTGTCTGTCTGTCTCTTCCTTACCAGACTCTCGGGCCTGAAGCCTCCAGTGTCTTTGTTTCATGTTGCATTTAAGCTTAAGGTTGTAGTGTCTTTGTTTTTGTAGCTAGGAAGCCTAAGTCTGTGGAGTCTTTGTTTCTTGTTCCTAGGAAGTACAAATTTTCTGGTGTATTGTTTCTGTTGTTGTGGAGGCTGTGTTTCTAGTGTCTTTGTTTCTTATCGATCGTGCATGGCGAGCCGTGGCTGCTGGTCTGGCCTGGACCCTGCCTTTGGTTACCTTTGCTCTGCTATATTATGCAGGGCGACGCTCTGTTGGATTCGCAGGGTTAGCCTGTGTTGGGTTGAGTTTGACTGGGGGTTTTCTAGGGTTTATGGTCAGGGAGGCTGGATTTGGATTCTTTTTTTTTTTTTTTTTTAGCTGTGTTTGGTTGTGATGGTGTGAAGTGTATTACATGAGGCAGTGTTAGAGGTTACGCTAAAGGAGTAGAGTCGTGTGCTGTGTTACACTGTGTTATGTATACTGCATCAGGTAAAGACGTTTCTTTACATACTCTATGTTAAGCTATATCATAACATGGAATCCTATATTGGATGGTGCTGGTTCATAATGTTATTTACTGTACTGTTTTCAAAATTCCTCCTATGTTATGCTATGCTATGTAGTTTTACCCTGCGCTTTGTTCTGCTATACCCTGTTGCACTAAGGCGATGGTGAGTATGACAATGTAAAGTTACGTTATCTTCTTGTGCTCTTGCTGACTCTTATTACTTAAAGGTACACTGTTGCTGGAGTGGTGAGAGGGACATGAAGGCAATTATCAGTTATGATGATTAAAAGGCTGCAGTAATCACCGTCCCCCTGTGACACTGCAGTTACCATCCTCCCCCTGTGGCACTACTGTAACCGTCCTCCCCATGTGGCACTGCAATAGTTACCGTCCCCCTGTGGCACTGCAGTAACCACCCGCCCCCTATAACACTGCAGTAACCATCCTCCCCCTATAACAATGCAGCAACCACCCTCACCCTGTGGCACTGCAGTAACCACCCTCCCCCTATAACACTACAGTAACCACCCTCCCTTTGTATTACTGCAGTAACCACCTTCCCCCTGTGACACTGCAGTAACCATCCTCCCCCTAAAACACTACAGTAACCACCCTCACCCTGTATAACTGCAGTAACCATCCTTCCCCTGTGGCACTGCAGTAACCACGCTCCCCCTGTATTACTGCAGTAACCACCCTCCCCCTATAACACTGCAGTAATCACCGTCCCCCTGTGGCACTGCAGTAACCACCCTCCCCCTGTGGCACTGAAGTAACCACCCTTCCCCTGTGGCACTGCAGTAACCACCCTCACCCTGTGGCGCTGCAGTAATCACCGTCCCCCTGTGACACTGTAGTAACCACCTTCCCCCTGTGGCACTGCAGTACCACCCTCCCCCAGTGGCACTGCAGTAATCACCCTCCCCCTGTGGCACTGCAGTAACCACCCTCCCCCAGTGGCACTGCAGTAACCACCCTCCCCCTGTGGCACTGCAGTAGCCACCCTCTCCCTGTGGCACTGCAGTAACCACCCTCACCCTGTGGCACTGCAGTAATCACCGTCCCCCTGTGACACTGCAGTAACCACCCTCACCCTGTGGCACTGCAGTAACCACCCTCACGCTGTGGCACTGCAGTAATCACCGTCCCCCTGTGACACTGCAGTAACCACCCTCACCCTGTGGCACTGCAGTAACCACCCTCACCCTGTGGCACTGCAGTAATCACCCTCACCCTGTGGCACTGCAGTAATCACCGTCCCCCTGTGACACTGCAGTAACCACCCTCACCCTGTGGCACTGCAGTAACCACCCTCTCCCTGTGGCACTGCAGTAACCACCCTCACCCTGTGGCACTGCAGTAATCACCGTCCCCCTGTGACACTGCGGTAACCACCCTCACCCTGTGGCACTGCAGTAACCACCCTCACGCTGTGACACTGCAGCAATCACCGTCCCCCTGTGACAATGCAGTAACCACCCTCCCCCTGTGGCACTGCAGTAACCACCCTCACCCTGTGGCACTGCAGTAACCACCCTCCCCCTGTGGCACTGCAGTAACCACCCTCCCCCTGTGGCACTGCAGTAACCACCCTCACCCTGTGGCACTGCAGTAACCACCCTCCCCCTGTGGCACTGCAGTAACCACCCTCACCCTGTGGCACTGCAGTAACCACCCTCACCCTGTGACACTGCGGTAACCACCCTCACCCTGTGGCACTGCAGTAACCACCCTCACCCTGTGGCACTGCAGTGATCACCGTCCCCCTGTGAGACTGCAGTAACCACCCTCACCCTGTGGCACTGCAGTAATCACCGTCCCCCTGTGGCACTGCAGTAATCACCCTCACCCTGTGGCACTGCAGTAACCACCCTTCCCCTGTGGCACTGCAGTAACCACCCTCACCCTGTGGCACTGCAGTAACCACCCTCACCCTGTGGCACTGCAGTAACCACCCTCACCCTGTGGCACTGCAGTAACTATCCTCCACCTGTGGCACTGCAGTAACCACCCTCACCCTGTGGCACTGCAGTAACCACCCTCACCCTGTGGCACTGCAGTAATCACCCTCACCCTGTGGCACTGCAGTAATCACCGTCCCCCTGTGACACTGCAGTAACCACCCTCACCCTGTGGCACTGCAGTAACCACCCTCACCCTGTGGCACTGCAGTAATCACCGTCCCCCTGTGACACTGCAGTAACCACCCTCACCCTGTGGCACTGCAGTAACCACCCTTACGCTGTGGCACTGCAGTAATCACCGTCCCCCTGTGACACTGCAGTAACCACCCTCACCCTGTGGCACTGCAGTAACCACCCTCACCCTGTGGCACTGCAGTAATCACCCTCACCCTGTGGCACTGCAGTAATCACCGTCCCCCTGTGACACTGCAGTAACCACCCTCACCCTGTGGCACTGCAGTAACCACCCTCACCCTGTGGCACTGCAGTAATCACCGTCCCCCTGTGACACTGCAGTAACCACCCTCACCCTGTGGCACTGCAGTAACCACCCTTACGCTGTGGCACTGCAGTAATCACCCTCACCCTGTGACACTGCAGTAACCACCCTCACCCTGTGACACTGCAGTAACCACCCTCACCCTGTGACACTGCAGTAAACACGGCCATGTGACACTGCAGTAACCACGGCCATGTGACACTGCAGTAACCACGGCCATGTGACACTGCAGTAACCACGGCCATGTGGCAGTACGTCGCGAGTTTTGCCATAATTCTGTGTATATTGACCTTTCTAGCTCTCGTCATCCTGGCACTAAGGGTGGTCAGTGCCGTGGATGAGCCTGTCTGGCCACGCTGTGTGTAATCTTCCCTCAGTTGGAGGGCTGCTCCCCGGCTGTAATCTTCCCTCAGTTGGAGGGTTGCTCCCCGGCTGTAATCTTCCCTCAGTTGGAGGGTTGCTCCCCGGCTGTAATCTTCCCTCAGTTGGAGGTTTGCTCCCCGGCTGTAATCTTCCCTCAGTTGGAGGGTTGCTCTCCGGATGGCCTTTAACATATGATATCTCTCCCTCAGGTGAACTCGGACTTGCTGCTCCTAGAGGTTTCCTCTGCCACAGGCTGGCATTCACCTTTCTATGCCCACCAGGCATTCCCAGTGTCAGGGCTGAGCTTCCATACTTGACCCACAGTCAGGTCTCCTTCCTCTCACATTACCAATACTCAACCCATCTTAACAATAGTCCTTAACCCTTAGTTTTGACCGACATCGCTGAGACCTTCCATCACTCGTCCTCTGCCCTGACACCTTTGATCCTCAGTCCACTCAGCACCAGACCTCAGCCATCATACAATATTTACAACCCCAAACCCAAACAACGACAGCCATCAACGCTTTCATTGCTGACGGTGGGCCCTCCTGGCACGACAGTGGGCCCTTCCATCACGGCAGTGGGCCCTCCTGGCACGACAGTGGGCCCTTCCATCACGACAGTGGGCCCTTCCATCACGGCAGTGGGACCTCTCAACACGGCCGTGAGCCCACTCTGCGCCTACCGTGAGCCCTGCCCAGCAGTTTGACTGAGGCAGGAAGATGTCAGGTCGGAGGGCGACGCCCCTGGTGCACCGGCTCCTGCTGACGCTCTCCTGCCTCATGTACACCCAGGCCAGGTCAGTAATTCTCTCTCTCTCTCTCTCTCTCTCTCTCTCTCTCTCTCTCTCTCTCTCTCTCTCTCTCTCTCTCTCTCTCTCTCTCTCTCTCTCTCAACTCAAACCTCTAAACTAAAAAGTAATTATTTTGATATACCAAATATAACAACGTAATTCCCAGTAATATGACAGCAGCTTTGCAACAGAGGACACTGAGAATGATGAACAGTGTAAGGGTCTGGGAGTTAAGATAAGGGAAGAAAATTAAAACTTGAAGTTCATTTTTTTTTTTTTTGCCGCTGTCTCCCGCGTTTGCGAGGTAGCGCAAGGAAACAGACGAAAGAAATGGCCCAACCCACCCCCATACACATGTATATACATACGTCCACACACGCAAAATATACATACCTACACAGCTTTCCATGGTTTACCCCAGACGCTTCACATGCCCCGATTTAATCCACTGACAGCACGTCAACCCCGGTATACCACATCGCTCCAATTCACTCTATTCCTTGCCCTCCTTTCACCCTCCTGCATGTTCAGGCCCCGATCACACAAAATCTTTTTCACTCCATCTTTCCACCTCCAATTTGGTCTCCCTCTTCTCCTCGTTCCCTCCACCTCCGACACATATATCCTCTTGGTCAATCTTTCCTCACTCATTCTCTCCATGTGCCCAAACCATTTCAAAACACCCTCTTCTGCTCTCTCAACCACGCTCTTTTTATTTCCACACATCTCTCTTACCCTTACGTTACTTACTCGATCAAACCACCTCACACCACACATTGTCCTCAAACATCTCATTTCCAGCACATCCATCCTCCTGCGCACAACTCTATCCATAGCCCACGCCTCGCAACCATACAACATTGTTGGAACCACTATTCCTTCAAACATATTCATTTTTGCTTTCCGAGATAATGTTCTCGACTTCCACACATTCTTCAAGGCTCCCAGAATTTTCGCCCCCTCCCCCACCCTATGATCCACTTCCGCTTCCATGGTTCCATCCGCTGCCAGATCCACTCCCAGATATCTAAAACACTTCACTTCCTCCAGTTTTTCTCCATTCAAACTCACCTCCCAATTGACTTGACCCTCAACCCTACTGTACCTAATAACCTTGCTCTTATTCACATTTACTCTTAACTTTCTTCTTTCACACACTTTACCAAACTCAGTCACCAGCTTCTGCAGTTTCTCACATGAATCAGCCACCAGCGCTGTATCATCAGCGAACAACAACTGACTCACTTCCCAAGCTCTCTCATCCCCAACAGACTTCATACTTGCCCCTCTTTCCAAAACTCTTGCATTCACCTCCCTAACAACCCCATCCATAAACAAATTAAACAACCATGGAGACATCACACACCCCTGCCGCAAACCTACATTCGCTGAGAACCAATCACTTTCCTCTTCTTACACGTACACATGCCTTACATCCTCGATAAAAACTTTTCACTGCTTCTAACAACTTGCCTCCCACACCATATATTCTTAATACCTTCCACAGAGCATCTCTATCAACTCTATCATATGCCTTCTCCAGATCCATAAATGCTACATACAAATCCATTTGCTTTTCTAAGTATTTCTCACATACATTCTTCAAAGCAAACACCTGATCCACACATCCTCTACCACTTCTGAAACCACACTGCTCTTCCCCAATCTGATGCTCTGTACATGCTTTCACCCTCTCAATCAATACCCTCCCATATAATTTACCAGGAATACTCAACAAACTTATACCTCTGTAATTTGAGCACTCACTCTTATCCCCTTTGCCTTTGTACAATGGCACTATGCACGCATTCCGCCAATCCTCAGGCACCTCACCTGAGTCATACATACATTAAATAACCTTACCAACCAGTCAACAATACAGTCACCCCCTTTTTTAATAAATTCCACTGCAATACCATCCAAACCTGCTGCCTTGCCGGCTTTCATCTTCCGCAAAGCTTTTACTACCCCTTCTCTGTTTACCAAATCATTTTCCCTAACCCTCTCACTTTGCACACGACCTCGACCAAAACACCCTATATCTGCCACTCTATCATCAAACACATTCAACAAACCTTCAAAATACTCACTCCATCTCCTTCTCACATCACCACTACTTGTTATCACCTCCCCATTTGCGCCCTTCACTGAAGTTCCCATTTGCTCCCTTGTCTTACGCACTTTATTTACCTGCTTCCAGAACATCTTTTTATTCTCCCTAAAATTTAATGATACTCTCTCACCCCAACTCTCATTTGACCTTTTTTTCACCTCTTGCACCTTTCTCTTGACCTCCTGTCTCTTTCTTTTATACGTCTCCCACTCAACTGCATTTTTTCCCTGCAAAAATCGTCCAAATGCCTCTCTCTTCTCTTTCACTAATACTCTTACTTCTTCATCCCACCACTCACTACCCTTTCTAATCAACCCACCTCCCACTCTTCTCATGCCACAAGCATCTTTTGCGCAATCCATCACTGATTCCCTAAATACATCCCATTCCTCCCCCACTCCCCTTACTTCCATTGTTCTCACCTTTTTCCATTCTGTACTCAGTCTCTCCTGGTGCTTCCTCACACAAGTCTCCTTCCCAAGCTCACTTACTCTCACCACCCTCTTCACCCCAACATTCACTCTTTTTTTTTCTGAAAACCCATACAAATCTTCACCTTAGCCTCCACAAGATAATGATCAGACATCCCTCCAGTTGCACCTCTCAGCACATTAACATCCAAAAGTCTCTCTTTCGCGCGCCTATTAATTAACACGTAATCCAATAACGCTCTCTGGCCATCTCTCCTACTTACATAAGTATACTTATGTATATCTCGCTTTTTAAACCAGGTATTCCCAATCATCAGTCCTTTTTCAGCACATAAATCTACAAGCTCTTCACCATTTCCATTTACAACACTGAACACCCCATGTATACCAATTATTCCCTCAACTGCCACATTACTCACCTTTGCATTCAAATCACCCATCACTATAAGTTCATATCAACATGAAAATAAGTATCGTACAAACATATGAAGTAATGATCTGTGTGATGGTACAACTGTATCATGAGAATTAGGACACTTATGTTGGAAGTGTTTTGTGGTCAGCAAGGAAGGAAGGTGAAATCACCAAACACTAAGCAATTCAGAAACACTGTATTTGACGTAATGGAACATGCAGTGTTGCGAAAGACTTAAGGAATTGCAAGTTTGGACTCCAGTCTAGAGAGAAAAGAATGTATTTAGGTTTATACTTAGTAACAATGTTAGGCGTAAAGAAAACAAACTTAGGATTAAGATTTCGCAGTATGGAACAAAAGAGAATTTAAATGTACAAGATTGCTGCACTTCTGAAACATGTCACATGCTGTGACATGTTTCAGAAGTATTCAAGATCCCGGCCAGAGAGGTGAAGGGTCATAAGCGCTTGGTCCAATAAGATAAAACTTTAATTAGTCCGGAGCACTAATCCCTTAAGAGGAGGCTGGACAATATGGCTAAAAGTGGTGGCGGATGAGCCTAAGATAGACAGCCGTGCAGTGTGTGGAGCAGCCGAGTATAATGGCATTGTGAGGTAAACAATAGATGCCGCCACTCCCAGGCGTTAGCCGTGCGCCATGACAGTAACAGGGCGGTTGGGCTGGTAAACACTCTCTCTCTCTCTCTCTCTCTCTCTCTCTCACACACACACACACACACACGATAATAACAACACAATAACCTTGTCCAGTAGTAGAGCCCCGTTCTGTAAAGGTAGGAACTTACGCTCTCTCCTCTTCTGCCGATTCCAAGATTTGCTCACGCCTGGTAACCTCTCGCTGCAGCATGGACGGGAGCGGGGGAGTCCTTCGGTTCCGGGACCTCCTGCCAGAGAACCCGAAGGACTACGATAAGATGCGGCCGCCCAAGAAGCACGGACGACCCACCAAGGTCCTCTTCCACGTGACCGTTATGGGTATCGACTCCATCGACGAGAACTCAATGGTTAGTGCTCACTTGGTAGCTACCAGGGCATGACCTGGTGGCTTGGGGCTGGACTGATACTTAGGGGCTTGCCTGGTACCTGTTGGCTGTTCTGATACCTGGTGGCTGACCCAATACCTGGGGGTCGCGTGGCACCTGGAGACTAGCATAATACACGATTGCTGACCTGTTACCTGGGCGCATGACCTGGTAACTGGGGACTGGGTTGGTACCTGGGGGCTATCCTGGTGCCTAGGAAGTGAATGATGGAATAGGTATTGACCTGTACTTGTGGATACCATATTTGCTCTACACAAGAAATATTAAAACCAAAACCCTGAAGAGGAGGGACCTGGTGAGGGTCTCTGGGGCGCGGAAGTCAGTTCCCTGTAAAGTACCTGTGCAGGAGGCAATGCGAGGTCCCACGTAAGTGTCTCCCGAGGTGAGTTTGGTCTTCGACAGAAGTTGATAATAGTTTGGCCGATCCGGTACCTCGTCTCCGGAGACTTACTAACTCCGGCGGAAATTCTGAGGACGTGTGAGAGGCAGTGCCCGACAACCCAAGGCCGGTGGGGTTAAGCCGCCTTGTCAGTGGTTCAATACAACACATTTAGGCATATGTACCGCAAAGTGTATGTGGTGGTCGTGAAGTGCGTGCGCGTCGAGGTGCGTGAGTGAATGTGCGCTTCTCTTTCGGGTTGTGTACTATGCTCCTGCCCATCAATAAACCACGCTATACATGGTAGGTCTGGGCTGGGCTGGGAGAAGCACAAGAGTTGCAGTTTCATATGGAAGAGAGGAAGAAAGGCTTAGGGAACGTTAGGGACGGAACAGTGATTAGAGGGAACAGGGACTAGAGGGAACAAGGGCTAGAGGAAACAGGAACAAGAGAGAACTGGCTCTAGAAGGGACAGGTAATAGAGGTAACAGGGAGTAGACGGAACAGGGACTAGAGGGAACAGGAACTAGACGGAACGGGGACTAGACGGAACAAGTACTAGACGGGTAAGGCTGTAAAAACATATGTGTTAACTGAGGAAAGAAATTGTCCCGTGCTCCCTTACCTCATTTAAATCAGTGTTCTATTTACTACCATCACTGCTCAAAGGATTAAAGAAAAAAGACTGAAATTTGCCTGGCCCTCAGGGGTCAGGTGAAAGGTCGACCATGACCAGCATTAGCCTTACTGCCATGCTCAGAGTCAAACAAACCGAAAAAGGAAAAAAAACCGGTGTTGTGTGTAGGCAGGTAACTGTATCAACGGTGGATAACCACTGTGAGATTGGTGTTTTGTTTGTGTGATGTGACGGTAAGGAATTATTTCTAGTGTCTGTTTCTGTTAGATAAGTGCATCACAATGTGTACTGTCACGGATACCTATAGTAACTGAGGAGGATGGAAGGGTTGGGATGAACGAAAAGAAAATGAGGAAGGAATCATATGTAGATGAAGAGCGTGTGGATGGAAGTTCTGGAGGTGAGAGGTCTGTTGAAAGGGACGTTGAAAAGGAGTGTAGATGGGACAGGGAGGGACTGGCGGCAGAAGAAGAACTCAAAGGAAAACGTAGGAAAAGAAACCCAGCATTAGCTAACCTGTAGCAAGGCCTCGAGCTGTCGTCCGAAACTCTGTCACTGGAGATTGGACGCGTTTCCAAGAGCCTCCTGTGGTATCGGAGCTCGACATCAACTATGTATAATATGGTGCTGTAATCACTGAATGCGAGAGGGTTTTCTGATACGAGTAATACCTTGCACACGGCCTTACAGTGTGTGTGTGTGTGTGTGTGTGTGTGTGTGTGTGTGTGTGCGATACGCCTCGTATACTAGAGGGCCGAGGCTTCCTTCACTGAGGGTCCAGAGTCATTCAGTGTCACGGTATGGGACAAGATGTCCTCTCCCCAGTAAGACAACCATACGTCTGTACTCTGCCAGGAGGACTGTCGTTGAGCATATCTATACTCTGAGTCATCTCATCAACAGAAACAAGAGGCTCTTGGGTATTAGAAGGTATAATCATCGCACATTTGATCTATTACTTTGTGCTTTTGTAAATAGTTTTACCTGCACCATCATCATCAACCGTCCCCACGTACACCAGGGGCGCTTCTTAATTTGCCTTCCACACACACGTTAGTCTCAACCTGTACGTTTTGGATTCTCTCTCCCTCAGACGTACGTGGCTGACATTTTCTTCGCCCAGTCATGGAAAGACCATCGTCTGCGGCTGCCGGAGAACATGACCTCTAGCTACAGGTACGATAACAGTGTGACTGTTTAATTAAGTAATTAAATCCTCTTCAGAGAGTACAGGGGGAGAATTGTGCGCTAGCCCCCCCCCCCCCCCTCTCTCTCTCTCTCTCTCTCTCTCTCTCTCTCTCTCTCTCTCTCTCTCTCTCTCTCTCTCTCTCTCTCTCTCTCTCTCTCTCTCTCTCCTCTTGTTTTGACTGCAGTAAGTTATATAAAGTCTGTCACATGGATTACACGATTGGTTTAGTTAAAACAAACGAGACTATAAAGAGACTAGCATCAGACACGCCCATGCGACGTCCCCAACTGCTAACCGGATTAAACGTGTACAGGAAGAATATGGGTTACAAAGGTCAATGGAAGGCCTTGAAGCAAGCAGAGGGTCCAGAAAGGACTCTAATGAATTTACGACTGATCTTCTCGTATGTATGACTGGTGGCAGCTCCTAGGATCTTTGCCCTTCACATTTATCTTAGGGTAAAACAAAGAAGAGAGTGAGTGATTCCAGATGAAGGCACGGATGTGGGATGACACAATGTCTGTTTAATCTCTTTGTGGATAGGGTTGTGAGAACGGTAAATGCGAGGGTCCCTCACATATTTGGACTCACTTGGCTGACTCCCTTGGACCTGTAGACTCACGATCATTATACACTTAGTGTAGTCACTAACGACAACGTTCCTTTGCTTTTAGATATTTAAAGACCTTAAGAATGTAGTTAGAAATTCCACAGAACCCCAATGTTGCCGCACTGAGCCAGATAGGGCATCACCTTTGTCTCATAAACATGTAGATCCTCCGACGTGCTCAGCCGCTCCGCCAGTGTTTGGCAACACTGAATTTTGTTACCGGAAATTGTGTCCCACAAGCCTGCAGTCTCCTACAACTGTACCTCTCTCTCTCTCTCTCTCTCTCTCTCTCTCTCTCTCTCTCTCTCTCTCTATATATATATATATATATATATATATATATATATATATATATATATATATATATATATATATATATATATATATATATATATATATATATATATATATATATATATATATATATATATATATATATATATATATATATATATATATATATTATTTATTTATTTATTTTGCTTTGTCGCTGTCTCCCGCGTTTGCGAGGTAGCGCAAGGAAACAGACGAAAGAATGGCCCAACCCGCCCACATACACATGTATATACATACACGTCCACACACGCACATATACATACCTATACATCTCAATGTACACATATATATACACACACAGACATATACATATATACACATGTACATAATTCATACTGTCTGCCTTTATTTGTTCCCATCGCCACCCCGCCACACATGGAATAACAACCCCCTCCCCCCTCATGTGTGCGAGGTAGCGCTAGGAAAAGACAACAACACTCAGTCTCTAGCTGTCATGTAATAATGCACCAAAACCACAGCTTCCTTTCCACATCCAGGCCCCACAGAACTTTCCATGGTTTACCCCAGACGCTTCACATGCCCTGGTTCAATCCATTGATGGCACGTCGACCCCGGTATACCACATCGTTCCAATTCACTATATTCCTTGCACGCCTTTCACCCTCCTGTATGTTCAGGCCCCGATCACTCAAAATCTTTTTCACTCCATCTTTCCACCTCCAATTTGGTCTCCCACTTCTCCTCGTTCCCTCCACCTCTGACACATATATCCTCTTTGTCAATCTTTCCTCACTCATTCTCTCCATGTGACCAAACCATTTCAAAACACCCTCTTCTGCTCTCTCAACCACACTCTTTTTATTTCCACACATCTCTCTTACACTCACATTACTTACTCGATCAAACCACCTCACACCACATATTGTCCTCAAACATCCCATTTCCAGCACATCCACCCTCCTGCGCACAACTCTATCCATAGCCCACGCCTCGCAACCATACAACATTGTTGGAACCACTATTCCTCCAAACATACCCATTTTTGCTTTCCGAGATAATGTTCTCGACTTCCAAACGTTCCTCAAGGCTCCCAGAATTTTCGCCCCCTCCCCAACCCTATGATTCACTTCCGCTTCCATGGTTCCATCCGCTGCCAGATCCACTCCCAGATATCTAAAACACTTTACTTCCTCCAGTTTTTCTCCATTCAAACTTACCTCCCAATTGACTTGACCCTCAACCCTACTGTACCTAATAACCTTGCTCTTATTCACATTTACTCTTAACTTTCTTCTTTCACACACTTTACCAAACTCAGTCACCAGCTTCTGCAGTTTCTCACATGAATCAGCCACCAGCGCTGTATCATCAGCGAACAACAACTGACTCACTTCCCAAGCTCTCTCATCCACAACAGACTGCATACTTGCCCCTCTTTCCAAAACTCTTGCATTCACCTCCCTAACAACCCCATCCATAAACAAATTAAACAACCATGGAGACATCACACACCCCTGCCGCAAACCTACATTCGCTGAGAACCAATCACTTTCCTCTCTTCCTACACGTACTCATGCCTTACATCCTCGATAAAAACTTTTCACTGCTTCTAACAACTTGCCTCCCACACCATGTATTCTTAAAACCTTCCACAGAGCATCTCTATCAACTCTATCATATGCCTTCTCCAGATCCATAAATGCTACATACAAATCCATCTGTTTTTCTAAGTATTTCTCACATACATTCTTCAAAGCAAACACCTGATCCACACATCCTCTACCACTTCTGAAACCACACTGCTCTTCCCCAATCTGATGCTCTGTACATGCCTTCACCCTCTCAATCAATACCCTCCCATATAATTTCCCAGGAATACTCAACAAACTTATACCTCTGTAATTTGAGCACTCACTCTTATCCCCTTTGCCTTTGTACAATGGCACTATGCAAGCATTCCGCCAATCCTCAGGCACCTCATCATGAATCATACATTATATATATATATATATATATATATATATATATATATATATATATTTGATCGCCGTTTGCCGCGTCAGCGACGTAGCGCCAGGAAACAGAAGAAGAATGGCCCATCCACTCATGTACACACATCACATATATACATAAACGCCCAAACACGGACATATACATATCATCATGTACACATGTACATACGTTTGTACACAGACATATGCATATATACACATGTACATATTCATACTTGCTTGCCTTCGTCCATTCTCGGCGCTACCCCGCCCCACAGGAAACAGCATCGCTACCTCCTGCTTCACCGAGGTAGCGTCAGGAACAAAAAAGCCTACATTCGTTCACAGTTTCTAGCTGTCATGTGTAATACACCGAAACCACAGCTCCCTATCCACATCCAGGCCCCACAGACCTTTCCATGGTTTACCCCAGACGCTTCACATGCCCTGGTTCAGTCCATTGAAAAACACGTCGACCTGACGATAGTGAGATAAAGTGCCTGACATGACAGTAGTAAGGATTAAGTGCCTTATATGACTGTAGTGAAGATGAAGTACCTGACATGACAGTAAGTAGTAAGTGTAAAGCGGCTGACATGAAAGTAGTGAGATAAAGTGCCTGACATGACAGGAAAGGGCCTAACATCACAGTGAAGTGCCTGACAATGGTAGTGAGGTAAAGTGCTTGACATGACGGCAATGAGGATAAAGTGCCTGACATGACAGTAATGCGGCAAAGTGCCTAAGATGACAGTAGTGAGTGTAAAGTGCCTGAGATGACAGTAGTGAAGATAAAGTGCCTGACATGACAGTAGAGGTAAAGTTTCTGACATGACGGTAGTGAGGTAAAGTACCTGACATGACAGTGGTTAGGTAAAGTGCCTGACATGACAGTAATGCAGCAAAGTGCCTAAGATGACAGTAGTGAGTGTAAAGTGCCTGACATGACAGTAGTGAAGATAAAGTACCTGACATGACAGTAGGGGTAGTCTGACATGACAGTAGTGAGGTAAAGTGCCTGACATGACAGTAGTGAGGCAGCTGATATGACAGTAGAGATAATGTGCCTGGCATGACTGTTGTGAGGATGAAGTGCCTGACAGACAGTAGTGAGGTAGTGTCTGACATGATAGTAGTGAAATAAAGTGCCTGACATGACAATAGAGAGGTAAAATGTCTGACATGACATTATTGAGTAAAGTGCCTGACATGACAGTAGTTAGGTAGAGTGCCTGACATGACAGTAGTAAGATAATGTGCCTGACATGACAGTATTGTGAGGATAAAGTTCCTGACATGACAGTAGTGAGGTAAAGTGTCTGACATGAGTAGTAAGATCATGTGCCTGACATGACAGTATTGCGGGGATAAAGTGCCTGACATGACTGTAGTGAGGTAGTGTCTAACATGACAGTAGTAAGATAATGTGCCTAAAATGACAGTATCGTGAGGATAAAGTGCCTATCATGACTGTGGTGAGGTAGGGTCTGACATGACAGTAGAGGTAAAGTGCCTGACATGACACTAGTAAGATAATGTGCTTGACATGACAATATTGTGAGGATAAAGTGCCTGACATAACTGTAGTGAGGTAAAGTGCCTGACATGGTATTGCGATGATACAGTGTCTGACATGACAGTAGTGAGGTAAAGTGTCTGATATGACAGTAATGAGATGATGTGCCTGACATGACAGTATTATGAGGATAAAGTTCCTGACATGACAATAGTGAGGTAAAGTGTGAAATGACAGTAGTAAGATAATGTGCCTGACATGACAGTATTGTGAGGATAAAGTGCCTGACATGACAGTAGTGAGGTAAAGTGTCTGACGTGACAGTAGTGAGATGATGTGCCTGACATGACAGTATCGTGAGGATAAAGTGCATGACATGACAGTAGTGAGGTAAAGTGTCTGACATGACAGTATTGTGAGGATAAGGTGTCTGACATGACAGCAGTGAGGTAAAGTGTCTGACATGATAGTAGTGAGATAATGTGCCTTACATGACAGTAGTGAGGTAAAGTGCCTGACATGACAGTATAGCGATACAGTGTCTGACATGACAGTAGTTGGTAAAGTGCCTGACATGATAGTAGCGAGGTAAAGTGCCTGAATGAGAGTTCGAGGTAAGTGTCTGACATGACGGTAGTGAGGTAAAGTGCCTGACATGACTAGTGAAGTAAAGTGTCTGACATGACAGTAGTAAGATAATGTGCCTGACATGACAGTATTGTGAGGATAAAGTGCCTGACATGACAATAGCGAGGTAAAGTGCCTGACATGACAGTAGTGAGGTAAAGTGTCTGACATGACAGTATTGTGAGGATAAAATGCCTGACATTACAGTAGCGAGGTAAAGTGTCTGACCTGACAGTAGCGAGGTAAAGTGTCTGACATGACAGTAGCGAGGTAAAGTGTCTGACATGACAGTAGCGAGACAAAATGCCTGACCTGACAGTAGCGAGGTAAAGTGCCTGACATGACAGTTTTATGAGGATGAAATGTTACACATCCGGTGTGTTTGTTTTGGTGTCACCAGGTTGCTGGAGGTGGAATGGCTGAAGGACATGTGGAGACCAGACAGCTTCTTCAGGAACGCCAAGGAAGTGACCTTCCAGACCATGACCATCCCCAACCACTACGTCTGGTTGCACAAGGACTCCACCATCCTGTACATGGTCAAGTGAGTACCAATTGTACTCGTGTGTCCGCCGTGTCCTGACACGTTCCCCAGGCCGAACCAGGCTTGGCCTTGGGTATACATGGGTCATGCTGTTATGTTTTGTGTGCTGTTTTAACCTGTATGATTTATCGTAATGATAACCTGGTTAGGTTACTGAAATGGTACCATTCTCATCACTGCTGAGTGTAGGTGAAGATCATAGTCCTACAATATTTACTGCATGTAGGGCCTTCCCTCCATATGGCTCAGTGCTGTAGTGACCCGAGGCATCACTGCCTTCCCCTCATATCTATCGATATTGTAAAGTGATACCTTCTGGGTCAGCGTTAGTCGCACCCTGGGATGGGACGACGTCACTCACACCCTGGGAAGGGACAGCGTAATTCACATCCTTGGAAGGGACAACGTCAGCCACACCCTGGGAAGGGACGTCAGCCACACCCTGGGAAGGGACAACGTCAGCCACACCCTGGGAAGGGACGTCAGCCACACCCTGGGAAGGGACAACGTCAGCCACACCCTGGGAAGGGACAACGTCAGCCACACCCTGGGAAGGGACAACGTCAGCCACACCCTGGGAAGGGACAACGTCAGCCACACCCTGGGAAGGGACAACGTCAGCCAAACACTGAGAAACTGTGGGTTGGGAAGACTAGATACAGGAGAGGGGCTCCTCCACGTGGGCACTATCCAGAGGCTCGTGTATATCCTGACCGCCAGCCACCCTCTGCTCTTCCGTATACCATATAAAGTGAGATGATATGTGTATGTATTTTTTTCTTTTCAGAAACAAGCAGAATATTTTGACGAGAGGCAGCAGATGACCCGGGTCCTACTCTTCTCCTGACTATATATCCTTCAGGATTTACCAGTACCCTGGGCCCTGATCATCTACACTAGCATCCCTCAGGATGCACTAGTATCCTGAGCCCTGACCCTCTCCTGCCTCAGGATGCACTAGTAACCATGGGTTCGTCTCGTCCCCAGGTTGACGCTGACCCTCTCGTGTGCGATGAACTACGGCATCTATCCGCACGACACTCAGGAGTGCAGGATGCAGATGGAGAGTTGTAAGTCATCATGTCATCTTCATCAGCTGGGGAAATCGACGGTTTTGTTTTTCCATCCATCTGTGTTGTCATACGAGTTGTTCTTGTGTTGTAGTGTTTTGCTCACTCGTATCTGGCAATCTATCTATTTTATTGTGTTACTTCATCTCCTCCATACTCCAACAACTTTAGTTTGATTTTTTATTCCATTCCATTTTCTTTACTTTCTTGCTCTCTCTGACTTCCTGCTCTTGTATTCCTCATGTCCCATCGTTGTCGTCTGCTCTGTTTTGTCTGGCATGGCTGTTCCTTCTTTGTCAATTGTTCCTTCCTTCTCTCTTGATATCTCTTGTTCCTCCTTTCTTGTAATGTTGCCTCTCATCCTCTCCTACCTTTTCCATTGTTCCTTCCTCGCCTCTTCCACTTGTCTGATCCTTTCTTCTGCCTATCTGTTGTGACGTAATAGTTCTAACTTGACGTCATGGTTGTGGTACCTGTTCAGCTGTTAGGCCATGGTTGTAACACACGTGTAATTACGGAAGTCTCCACAATAATATAACCAGTCACAACGTTTCATCTTGTCCTCAACCAAACATGACAACAATGATTCCTCCCACCAACTTCATCACCTTCAAAAGTTGTCGTATCATTAGTTACTCCTGCCTCTGCCATAACCACCAAGAAAAGGAAGCACCACGACTATACCATTATCACCACCGTTAATGGTCATGAGAGATTACCATTATCATCACCCGACACCAGGAACAGCAGACTGGTAATAACTGCACAACTACAATAGCTACTAACATATCACCAAACTACCACCACCCCATCACCACCACAACATCATCACCACTCTACTTACTACCACCACCCCATCTCCAACATCACCACTACCTCATCTCTAACATCACCGCTATTTTACCACAATCCCATCTCCATCACCATCTTAATACCACTACCCAATCCCCAGCACTATCACCACCAGCAGCCCTAAAGTACTAAGTACGGCTAATATGACAAACGACACTCCATAGCATTTGCATATCAAAGTTTATAAAGATGGAAGTCAGGAATGTTTTCCGGATAGAGTTTGTATTGAAAGGATCAGGAGGCGCTAACTATGGTAAATGTCGGAGGGTGACCAGCCTCAGGTCGGGGTAGGTGGTCGGTCGGGTCAGTTCACGTTAGACCAGAGGGTCAGGCCAAGTCAGACCACACGGTCGGGACAGGTCAGGTCATACACTGTTGGATTATGTCGGGTTAGGTTACATGGTCTGTTCAAAAAGCCCAGGAATTTAAGAACTGTATGACCTCGTGAAATTGTGTCCTTATGACCTGAATGTCGGTGTGTCGGAGATGAGTGTCAGAGGTTTGTGGTCAGTGTGATGTTCATTATTGAATTAGGATACTATGTATCAACACACACACACACACACACACACACACACACACACACACACACACACACACACACACACAAAGCATTCCTCTTACAGCGTGGATGAAGGGTACCTAGCTAAGTTGGATAGGTGGATGCAAGTCTGGATCGTCCAGTGGCTACAATACATGGGCACGGGAGGGTGGGTGACAAGAGCCTATTGTCTCAGAGGTCACTATGTTTAAGGTCACTGTCAGCCAGCATGGCAGAGGTCTCTGTGTCTGCGTTGGGATTGCCAGAGGTCTGTGTGTCAGATATGAGGATGCCAGAGATCAGTGTGTCACAGAGGAGGATGTCAGAGGTCACTGTGTCAGGGGTAAGCGTGCCACAGGTTAGTGTTTCAGGGGTAAGCTTGCCAGAGATGAGAAAAACAGAAGTTAGCGTATCGGGTGGGCGTGCCAGTGGTCATTGTGCCAGATTTGAGGATGCCAGAGGTTAGTGTGTCGGGTGGGCGTGCCAGAGTTCAATTTGCTAGGAGTGAGCGTGCCAGAGATCAGTGTGTCAGAGATGACCGTGTCAGAGATGTGGGTGCCAGAGGTCAGTGTGTCATAACCCAGGGGTCACTTGGAAAGGTCGGGAAGTCAAAGGTTGGACACTTGGAGCCGTGAAAGGTTATGGTAGGTGAAATGTCAGGTGAGGGAGGGCGACACCACCTGAAAAATTCACATCTGTGTATTTTTATCCCGTATGAATGGAAGACCTTTATCATAGAGCGATGGTATATGAATGGAATAGCTTTATTGAAATTAACGGAGAGAAGCATATCAAAGTTTATAAAGATGGAAGTCAGGAATGTTTTCCGGATAGAGTTTGTATTGAAAGGATCAGGAGGCGCTAACTATGGTAAATGTCGGAGGGTGACCAGCCTCAGGTCGGGGTAGGTGGTCGGTCGGGTCAGTTCACGTTAGACCAGAGGGTCAGGCCAAGTCAGACCACACGGTCGGGACAGGTCAGGTCATACACTGTTGGATTATGTCGGGTTAGGTTACATGGTCTGTTCAAAAAGCCCAGGAATTTAAGAACTGTATGACCTCGTGAAATTGTGTCCTTATGACCTGAATGTCGGTGTGTCGGAGATGAGTGTCAGAGGTTTGTGGTCAGTGTGATGTTCATTATTGAATTAGGATACTATGTATCAACACACACACACACACACACACACACACACACACACACACACACACACACACAAAGCATTCCTCTTACAGCGTGGATGAAGGGTACCTAGCTAAGTTGGATAGGTGGATGCAAGTCTGGATCGTCCAGTGGCTACAATACATGGGCACGGGAGGGTGGGTGACAAGAGCCTATTGTCTCAGAGGTCACTATGTTTAAGGTCACTGTCAGCCAGCATGGCAGAGGTCTCTGTGTCTGCGTTGGGATTGCCAGAGGTCTGTGTGTCAGATATGAGGATGCCAGAGATCAGTGTGTCACAGAGGAGGATGTCAGAGGTCACTGTGTCAGGGGTAAGCGTGCCACAGGTTAGTGTTTCAGGGGTAAGCTTGCCAGAGATGAGAAAAACAGAAGTTAGCGTATCGGGTGGGCGTGCCAGTGGTCATTGTGCCAGATTTGAGGATGCCAGAGGTTAGTGTGTCGGGTGGGCGTGCCAGAGTTCAATTTGCTAGGAGTGAGCGTGCCAGAGATCAGTGTGTCAGAGATGACCGTGTCAGAGATGTGGGTGCCAGAGGTCAGTGTGTCATAACCCAGGGGTCACTTGGAAAGGTCGGGAAGTCAAAGGTTGGACACTTGGAGCCGTGAAAGGTTATGGTAGGTGAAATGTCAGGTGAGGGAGGGCGACACCACCTGAAAAATTCACATCTGTGTATTTTTATCCCGTATGAATGGAAGACCTTTATCATAGAGCGATGGTATATGAATGGAATAGCTTTATTGAAATTAACGGAGAGAGAAAGTTAAGCGCTGATGACTTATCATCATTTAATGAAAGGTTATCAAAACCTTTAATACAGCTATTTCAGTATTTGCTCAACAAAGCTAATGTTTGTTTTTTTCTTCTTTTTTTTCTTCAGATATAATATGTTGGTAATAGACGAAGTCTGTCGGTGGGTGGTGAGGATTGTGTATTGTCTTAGAGGTGTTGCTGGTGTTGTGCATGACATAGGCTTGCCTCTTATGACATGTCATCTCTTTACTTGATCTCCGGGCCCCCGCTGCACGCAGAAGATTGGGCCAACGAGAGACCTCAGGGTGTCTTTATTAGAGGTGTGGGTGTCAGCTTTACTGAAGCTGTGGGTGTTTGCTGTACTGGAGGTGTGTGTGTCTATTGTACTGGAAGTGTGTGTGTCTGCTGTACTGGAAGTGTGTGTGTCTGCTGTACTGGAGGTGTGGGTGTTTGCTGTGCTGGAGCTGTGTATGTCTGCTCTACTGGAGCTGTGGGTATATTCTGTCCCGGAGCTGTGGGTGTTTTCTAAACTAGAGGTGTGGCTCTGGTGTGCTGGAGCTGTGGGTGTCTGCTGTACTGGAGGTGTGGATGTCTGCTGTACTGGAGCTATGAGTGTCTGCTGTACTGGAGCTGTGGGTGTCTGCTGTACTGGAGCTGTGGGTGTCTGCTGTACTGGATGTGTGGGTGTCTGCTGTACTGGATGTGTGGGTGTCTGCTGTACTGGAGCTGTGGGTGTCTGCTGTACTGGATGTGTGGGTGTCTGCTGTACTGGAGCTGTGGGTATCTGCTGTACTGGATGTGTGGGTGTCTGCTGTACTGGAGCTGTGGGTGTCTGCTGTACTGGAGCTGTGGGTGTCTGCTGTACTGGAGCTGTGGGTGTCTGCTGTACTGGAGCTGTGGGTGTCTGCTGTACTGGATGTGTGGGTGTCTGCTGTACTGGAGCTGTGGGTGTCTGCTGTACTGGATGTGTGGGTGTCTGCTGTACTGGAGCTGTGGGTATCTGCTGTACTGGAGGTGTGGGTGTCTGCTGTACTGGATGTGTGGGTGTCTGCTGTACTGGAGGTGTGGGTGTCTGCTGTACTGGATGTGTGGGTGTCTGCTGTACTGGATGTGTGGGTGTCTGCTGTACTGGATGTGTGGGTGTCTGCTGTACTGGAGCTGTGGGTGTCTGCTGTACTGGATGTGTGGGTGTCTGCTGTACTGGAGCTGTGGGTGTCTGCTGCACTGGAGGTGTGGGTGTCTGCTGCACTGGAGGTGTGGGTGTCTGTTGTATTGAAGCTGTGGGTGTTTGCTGCACTGGAGGTGTGGGTGTCTGCTGCACTGGAGGTGTGGGTGTCTGTTGTATTGAAGCTGTGGGTGTTTGCTGCACTGGAGGTGTGGGTGTCTGCTGTACTGGAGCTGTGGGTGTCTGCTGTACTGGAGCTGTGGGTGTTTGCTGCACTGGATTTGTGTGTGTGTGTCTGGTGTACCGGAGCTATGGGTGTCTGCTGTACTAGAGGTGAGTGGGTGTCTACTGCACTGGAGGTGTGTGTGTGTGTGTGTGTGTGTGTGTGTGTGTGTGTGTGTGTGTGTGTGTGTGTGTGTGCGTCTGCTGTACTAGAGGTGTGGGTGTTTGCTGCACTAGAGGTGTGTGTGTGTGTGTGTGTGTGTGTGTGTGTGTGTGTGTGTGTGTGTGTGTGTTGTACTGGAGCTGTGGGTGTTTGCTGCACTGGAGATGTGTCTGTCTGTCTGTCTGTCTGCTGTACTAGAGTTGTGGGTCTTTGCTACAATGGAGTTGTGGGTGTCTGTTGGGATGGCACACTGGGCAAAGACGATCATGTCTGCCATCCTGACATCAGTGCAGACATTAGTAGGTCTCCCTGTTACTGTGTCATAGGGTCATTAAGTCTCCCTGCATCAACTTAACAACTAATCCTTCTGGAAAAAAAAATTGTACGAGACAAAAAGAAATTGAGATCTTCCGATCCATCTACCATCATAATAACATGCAAGAGGAACCCTTTCTATTTGGCTCCACATTTAGAATGACTAAATACTTTGTTCTCCGACTCAGGTTGGGCTATAGATACCCATGGGTGTTGCCCCTCCTGCTGATACTGAACACTAAATGTAAACTTTGCCAACAGAATAACTAGCACCCTTATGATAACTTTCCACACATTTCAAGATATGTTTAGTCATTTAACCTACACTGATTTTTTTAGATACTTTATAAGTACCCTGTCTTTGCCCCTCATTCTTGAGAAGTATCCTTTCTTAGCCTCAGATTTTGTAGCAGTATCGTAGTTTTCCTCAGTTACTTGAGAAGAATCATATCTTTCCCCAGTTACTTGAGAAGTATCATATCTTTCCCCAGTTACTTGAGAAGTATCATATCTTTCCCCAGTTACTTGAGAAGTATCATATCTTTCCCCAGTTACTTGAGAAGTATCATATCTTTCCCCAGTTACTTGAGAAGTATCATATCTTTCCCCAGTTACTTGAGAAGTATCATATCTTTCCCCAGTTACTTGAAAAGTATCATATCTTTCCCCAGTTACTTGAGAAGTATCATATCTTTCCCCAGTTACTTGAGAAGTATCATATCTTTCCCCAGTTACTTGAGAAGTATCATATCTTTCCCCAGTTACTTGAGAAGTATCATATCTTTCCCCAGTTACTTGAAAAGTATCATATCTTTCCCCAGTTACTTGAGAAGTATCATATCTTTCCCCAGTTACTTGAGAAGTATCATATCTTTCCCCAGTTACTTGAGAAGTATCATATCTTTCCCCAGTTACTTGAGAAGTATCATATCTTTCCCCAGTTACTTGAGAAGTATCATATCTTTCCCCAGTTACTTGAGAAGAATCATATCTTTCCCCAGTTACTTGAGAAGAATCATATCTTTCCCCAGTTACTTGAGAAGTATCATATCTTTCCCCAGTTGCTTGAGAAGTATTGTATATTTCCCCAGTTGCTTAAGAAGTATTGTACATTTCCCCAGTTACTTGAGAAGTATTGTATATTTCCCCAGTTACTTGAGAAGTATTGTATATTTCCCCAGTTACTTGAGAAGTATTGTATATTTCCCCAGTTACTTGAGAAGTATTGTATATTTCCCCAGTTGCTTGAGAAGTATTGTATATTTCCCCAGTTGCTTGAGAAGTATTGTATATTTCCCCAGTTGCTTGAGAAGTATTATATATTTCCCCAGTTGCTCGAGAAGTATTGTATATTTCCCCAGTTACTTGAGAAGTATTGTATATTTCCCCAGTTACTTGAGAAGTATTGTATATTTCCCCAGTTGCTTGAAAAGTATTGTATATTTCCCCAGTTGCTTGAGAAGTTTTGCATATTTCCCCAGTTACTTGAGAAGTATTGTATATTTCCCCAGTTGCTTGAGAAGTATTGTATATTTCCCCAGTTGCTTGAGAAGTATCATATCTTTCCCCAGTTGCTCGAGAAGTATTGTATATTTCCCCAGTTACTTGAGAAGTATTGTATATTTCCCCAGTTGCTTGAGAAGTATTGTATATTTCCCCAGTTGCTTGAGAAGTATTGTATATTTCCCCAGTTGCTTGAGAAGTATTGTATATTTCCCCAGTTGCTTGAGAAGTATTGTATATTTCCCCAGTTGCTCGAGAAGTATTGTATATTTCCCCAGTTGCTTGAGAAGTATTGTATATTTCCCCAGTTGCTCGAGAAGTATCCCAACCTTGCCCTGGATAATTTGGAAGTATCTTGTTTGCCCCATGTGTTTGAAGAGTGCCTGACTGTGTACTAGATCTATCAGAAGTAGCCTGACTGTGTACTAGATCTATCAGAAGTAGCCTGACTGTGTACTAGATCTATCAGAAGTAGCCTGACTGTGTACTAGATCTATCAGAAGTAGCCTGACTGTGTACTAGATCTATCAGAAGTAGCCTGACTTTGTACTAGATCTATCAGAAGTAGCCTGACTTTGTACTAGATCTATCAGAAGTAGCCTGACTTTGTACTAGATCTATCAGAAGTAGCCTGACTTTGTACTAGATCTATCAGAAGTAGCCTGACTTTGTACTAGATCTATCAGAAGTAGCCTGACTTTGCCACAGATACTTAAGAAGTAATCTAATTTTGCCTTCTATAATAAGGAGTCAATAATCTAACTTAGTATGTTATTCAGTCATTATGACCCAGTTCCAAAGATGTTCAGCTGTGTCTCCTCGTTAGCCCACACCATGGCCACTAGTTGGTATGCTTTCTTGCATTCCTTATCTTAGCTCTAATGATATACACATCCAAACATGTATTCTCGTCTTGTTATTCGACCTATACTGACCTATGACCCCTGACCCGCAGTGTCACACACGACAGAGGACCTAGTGTTCGCCTGGGATACGGATGTGCCTCTGGTCGTTGACGATAACATCGAACTGCCTCAGTTTGACCTGGTCAGGAACTACACAGCTGACTGTACTCAGGTTTACTTCACAGGTCAGTACTAACCAGGTCTAGTTCACAGGTCTGACACAGCAGATGTTCAAGATCTGTTTCAAAAGTCAATCATAGCGCCTACCCCACAGGTCAGTGAGACCATGTAACCCCTAGGTCTGCTTCACAGGTCACTGACACAGCAGGTGCCCTCGGGTTCACCTCAAAGGTTAGTCAGCCAGCAGGTTCTCCAAGGTCTACTTTCAGGTCAGTGAAAACAGGTACCCCAGGTTTATTTTACAGAACAGTTACGCAGGAGGTACCCCAAGTCTTCGTCCAGGTGAATCACAGGTCATTTTCCTCTCAGGTAAGTTTGGCATAAAATCGCGAGTTGTAATTGGTAACCTATTTACACAACATCACTTTAAACTAATCATTCGAGGTACAATTTGTCACCTATTTACACCAACATCACTTCAAACTAATCATTCGAGGTATAATTGGTAACCTATTTACACCTGCATTCCTTTCAACTTATCATTCGAGATATGATGGGTAACCTATTTACATAACTTTTATCATTCAAGGTATGGTTGGTGACTTATTTACACCAATTTACACCAGCATCACTGTAAACTAATCATTCAGGGTATAATTGAACTTCAGAGTGATCAGGATGACATGAGTTCATTTTGAAAAAATTACAGATAACAGAAATCAGAAGTTTGCCCAGTTTAATAACTTGCTATTGTTTGCCTTGTAAATATACTACATTGGGTTTCACAAGAATATCGGTTGTCTAACAGATATAAAGGCTTGTGTGTGTGATTCCAGCTCCTCGGAGCGTGTTACCTACGGCGTCAATGATGTAATTTTATGTCTGTGTTTATATTTTCATCTTTAACTTATGTCGCTCCGAGAGAATTATCTGACAGTGATTCGCAGCTCTTCAGTACCTTCCGTACTGGAACCTGATAATGGAGTTATGAATGTATCGTAGAAATTAGCATTACAGAATTTCACACACACACACACACAAATATATATATATATATATATATATATATATATATATATATATATATATATATATATATATATATATATATATATATATATATATATATATATTATTAGAAATGGTATCGCCCCAGTTAATATTCAAGTCTAGAGAACCAAATTGCCTTTTTCTTACAGAAGTTCCGTCCTGCAGACCAAGGCTGTTACAGTGTTATCTGCCCCAGTTCCATGTTCACCCCTGCCTCTCTACCCTAGCAGCAGGTGATTACTGTTGCATTTATCTCCAGCTTTCTTCTCCCAGCTGATCCGTCACTTTCTTCGTTTCTGTACCATTCCGTTTCCTTTAGGCTATCTGTCTCTCCATCAAACCCAAATACATTCTGTCAACATGTCCTCTGCAGAGATCAATATTCTTGGCGACTTTAATGTCTATGATATTCATTGGGTCAAACTTTCCTCTTTTACTGAGCCTTAGGGATAAAGGCCGTGACCTCTCCATGAGCAGAGGTCACGCAGCTTGCCCATGAATCATCCCACAGTCCTACTTGTTCTAGGGGACACGCCAAACACTCCTGACCTTTTCCTAACCCACTCACTTAACCTTTACGCTATTTCTGTATCTGCAAATTTGGGATTCTCTCATAACTATCTGGCTTCCACCGCCTGGCTCGAATCCTTTGTTCGTATGCGTTGCCAACCCCATCCTACCCTGGCAGCCTCTGCACCACGACTCAGTCGGATTTCACCAGGAATCCTTCATCGGTCCAAGGAACACAACTAAAATCCTTATCATTTGTATAAAGTCTTACTGATAAACCTTACCAAGCTCATTACCTGGTCCTATATCACTGATAAATCTTACTTTCTTCCTTGTTTTAACCTTTCGTTCCAGAAAGCCCCAGAACAGGACACAAGGGACACGTACACCGTTGGGGCGGCACGCCAGGTAGGACACTCACACGGCATATATCACACCTTCAGACCAGGCCTGGGGCATCTCCGTCACTGCTATAAAAGAATAAAGATATGTAATCCAGAACACAGTCTCTCCACACTCATACCAGATGTTACAAATTGTTTTTGTGGCGAAGCAGATTATTGTACCACAGCTCCTCTGAACCTGTGTACCACTCCCTGATGCCCTGACCTTTCCCTGGCAACTACGTATGAGGATAAGGCAACTCTTCTTGGATCAGTCTTTGCGAAACCTTAACCCACACATTCCACAGCCGTGCCTCACCAACTCCTCCCACATGCCTACCACTAAATCCTGTGTTCAGCCCGTGACCATCCCTCCAGCACAGCACCTGGCCTCAGATGTCAATCCCCTTCCAGTCCTGAAGCTGTGTGACCTGAACTCACATCTGTATCTGGTAAGAACATTTATGACCAATTTTCATCTTAAGCAACTCTTCGTCTGCAAACTGTGTCCACACTATCATTGTACGAGCCACAACCTCTACCCTCGTGCAACATCAACATCTCTGGCTAAGATTCTTATCCAGATAACGTTAGCTTCTCTTCCTTGTCTGTATCGCTCACATCACGTGATGTTAACCTCATAAACACTGTAGCCAGCCTCACATGGGTGCTGCTTTCACACTCGTGGAGTGTGAGCCACCTCTCTCCAGATTACACTTTTGTGGACTGTCGTATAAATCCGTCCACGGTGAAAGGCGTGCCTTTCTCATCCTCCTGGCAACAGCAACACGTTTCCCTCTCTCCTTTTCTAGCTTGTCCGCTTTATCCGGTAGTTTCATGACCATTGTTTCTGTGGTTGTAGTCAGTCCATTATACTTGGATTACCTGGTTCCTGACGCACTACTCCCTCCCCACCCACCACCTGTCACCTTTCGCACCTGGCATGCGACACCTTCCAGGCATCCCTATCGTGCCACACTTGTCATTCTGTCACCTCCGGCATGTCATGCTGAGCCTCATCCCTGAACACGTTTTACCTTCTGTATTAACAACGTGTGAAGTAGTGAACGTAGAACAGACTCATCTTCCATCATGTGCCGAACATTATCTGGTGGTATACTGTTGGGGTACGGCGCTACCCTGTGGCTGACTCAGTTGCTCTTTTCACGTAGGCGTCGACTTTGTTTTTTCATGAATAGAAAATAATTTTTGTGTAGTTCTGTGTATAAGTGTATGTACTCACCTGGTGTATTGTGTTATCTGAGTTATTCGACAGAGGTTTGCTTTATCATTCACAGAGGAGGTAGATCTCCTGTGCTCGTAGGCTCGGCAAGTGGGCAAGCAGAGCCCCGTGCTTGCAGTGGTGGTTAGTCAGCAGGTGACTGTACCATTGTGAAGACCAGCTAGTGCAGGAATGTCTCTGTTATGGCTTGGCTTGCCACCAGCAAGCGTGAGTTGTACTGCGAAACTTGAAATTGTGTTTGTGTGTGTGTGTATGTGTGTGTGTGTGTGTGTGTGTGTGTGTGTGTGTGTGTGTGTGTGAAGGGAACAGACAGACAAAATCGATGAATGCGGACATGAACAGTCTCAGATAGGCAGACAGATAGGTAGATAGATTATTAGATATATATACTCACAGTACCATGTGCCAGAATTTAAAGGATGCGACCAGGATGTGAAACAAACGTCGCCCCAGGGATTGCCAGTTGACCCTGCTGAGAGATAGAAGCCTAGGTATGTGAAGCCAACCTTTCCTGGGTAGGGTTTATCTACTGACCCTCCGTAACCAAAGCAACGTCTGCTTACCACTCATGGACAGATTCTTTTTCCAGACCATTCCACGACAGGTTACATTTGCTAACCATTCGTGGACAGTCACCATTAGGGAAACACAGGAGGACAGTCACCATTCACTTTATGTGTGGGAATGTCCAAGAATCCCTGGCTGTGAGGCTTCACTCCAGCCGGACTGTTAGACAAGTCTTATGATTTACTCACTACATGCAGAAGAGTGCTGAAGTTATTATAGAATGACTGCAGAATTTAAGAATCTTATAGCAAATTAATTTGATTAAATTGCGAAGAGTTTCAATTAATGTTATTACGGTTATCAGACGGTCTCAAATACATACTATTATGAGGATGGTAAAATCGAAACTTAGGAAGGCTAAAGGAAATTACGAAATTAAGATAGTTAACGAAGCAAAAAACTGCCAACGGATATTTTCAAATGTACAGAACGAAGGTCAGGGAGAAAATTGGACCTATCAAATCACACTCTGGTAGATTAATTGAGTGAGATTAAAATGTGTGAAATTTTAAACACTTCATATCAGTATTTACGCTGGAGAATACAAATAAACATTCAGTTTCCAGAGCAAATTTACAAGGGGGATGAAAGCGGGGTGCTATGAGGTATAAAGATGGGTATATTTGATATTTTGAAACATACAGAACGATTAAAAGCAAACGCATCCTGGGCCAGATGTATTTGTGTGGGGTTTTTTGAAAGAATGTACAGAGGAAGTTAGTGTTCCGCTTTGTTTTAAGTCTCTGGAATCAGACGTAGTTCCTAAGCAGTGGAGGACAGCAAATGTCATTCCCATCTTTAAGAAAGGGGATTGTTCCATTGCTTCTAATTATCGTTCAATCAGCTTGGCATCTGTTGTGGGGAAATTTATCGAATCAATTATAGCGGGCAAAGTACGGGAACACAGAGGATCATGATCCAGTAGAGATTCTGAACATGAGTTTACAAAAGGGAAGTCATGTCTCAGAAACCTTCTTTCCCTCTTTAATAAAGTACTTGAGACTGTTGATCAGGGTAAGTTATAATATTGTATACTTAGAGTTAAATAAGGCTTTCGAGAGAGTACCTCATGAGCGTCTGCTTAGAAAAATAGCGGCACATGGCATCGGAATTGTGTATTTATTTGATTAGAGCGTGGCTCACTGACAAAACGAGAGGGTATCCATCAACAGAGTTGCATGTAACTTGGGCAATGTAGCCAGTGGTGTTCCTCAGGGGTCAGTCTTGGGACCGTTCTTGTTGGTGATATATATTAACGATTTGGATATGGGAATAACAGGGGACTTAAGTAAATTTGTCGATGATAGAATAATAGGGGCCGTAATCGACTCAGACGAAAATTCCGGGAATTAGCAGTGACAGATTATCAGAATGGGCGGGTACATAGAAAATGGAATTCAACATAGATAAGTATAGAACACGGTGTAGGTAAAGATAGGAACACTGATTACAAACTGGATAGTATTGCTATTGGCAAAACAGAATGCGAAAGAGAATCAGTACTGGTGAACAAGGATCTTACGCCGCGGCAACCATGTATAAAAGTGTGTAATAAGGCTAATATGATGTTAGGGTTCTTTAATATGACTCTAAACAATAAAACTCCTTGAGTATTATTGCAACTTGCATTGGTGAGACCACAGTTGAATCATGCGGTACAGTTTTGGGCTCCATAATATGTAGTTATGTAGATTGTTGAGAGAGTACAAAGGCGAATGACAAAAATGATCCCTGTAATTAGAAACGTCACTTATAAGGAAAGGTTAAAAAGACTAAATACACACTCAGGAGGAGGAGGACTAGAGGGAATATTGGTTTTTAAATGGGTGAAGGGCATTAGTTTAGGTAACATGATTATAAAGTTGTTAGAATGGCGCCACCGGATAGGACAAGAAATAATGGATTTAAATTAGAAAAAAAAATAGATTCAGGCCGGATTTGGGTAGATATTTGTTGGGGAATAGGGCAGGTAGATTCATGGAGCAAGTTGCCAAGTACAGTAATGGGAGCTAAGGTTTTAGATAGCTTTAAACGAAGGTTAGATGTGTTTATGGGTTCAGGCTGTTCGTTGTACGGTGGGCGCTCAGGGCCTGCCGATAGGCCTCTTGCAGTGTCCTCATTTCTTATGTTCTTATTCTCAAGAAGTCTGGTATGCTTGCAGGGAACTTCACGTGCTTGGAGGTGGTGTTCCAGTTGCGACGCCGCCTAGGTTACTACCTCTTCCATACATACATGCCGACCTGCCTTATCGTCATAATGTCGGTATGTCAACCTTGTTAGGGTGAGGGAAGGAGTGATCTGGGAGGCGGTAGGAGGGAAGTGAAAGCGGGGAGAATGGCAGTATGCTAGGGTAAGTCAAGTCAAGTAGATTGTAGGTGGGTGGGTAGGCCATGTGTAGTAACTAGGTAGAAAGGTGAGAAAGCTCTGTGGAGTGACTAGGGAAGATGGAGATGTGAAGAGGTCATGTGGAATGACCAATGAAAATGTTGAGATGAGGCAGCCAAGTGGAGTGACTAAGGAAAATAGAGAAGAAATAAGGTCAAGTGGAGTTATTAGTGTAGGTGTAGATGCCTCTTGGAGTGACTGGGGAAGATGGAGAAGCCATGTGGAGTGACTAAGGAAGATGGTAAGGTTAGGAAGCCATGTAGAGTTACTAGTGTAGGTTGAGAGGTGAGGAGGTTAGGTGGAGTGACTGATGGAGGGGGGAGGAGTAAAGGTGAAGGTGTATAGGGTAGTTGATTGTCACCTCATGGTTTTGGATACAAGTTAAAAATCTGTATACATTTGACTTTCCACATTAGAATTACTGGTAAGAAGGATCTAACAAATTGTCAGAATGTCATAATGTATATTACGTATATTTTAATCCTTTATTAGTCTAGTTTTCACTTGTGTCTTCCTACCCGCGTGTGTTGTGCTACGGAACTCAAGTGGGTGTCATTCTGGGTAAAGCCCGAGGCAGCGCCAGCACGGGTCACATTGGGTGTGACGTCGTTGCTGACCCTTTCGACCCAGCACGCCAAGTCCCAGTCCTCGCTACCCCCTGTGTCATACCTCAAGATCATTGACATGTTTATGTCCACTTGTACCGTGTAAGTTCATGGGTCTGTTGTCTTATATATAGAGCTTCTTGAACCCAACCTGAAGAGATTGTGGAACTTAGAGAACGCCTAATACAAGAACCTCTACAGCTTTCAGAGAGCTGCTTCAGCTTCTGTGTTTAACGCGCAGTGAATATCTTATGATTATGATTCGTTCAGCCCCCATGCAGGGCATTGCATTGACCCCAGGTATTAGCCACAGGTCCAACCACCCATGCAGGGTGTTATAGTGACCCTAGATGTTGGCCACAGGCCCAGCCACCCATGCAGGGTGTTATAGTGACCCTAGATGTTGGCCACAGGTCCAGTCACCTATTCATGGCATAGCAGTGAACCCAGGTGTTGGCCATAGGTCCAGTCACCTAAGCAAGGCATTGCATTGATTCTAGGTGTTGGCCATAGGTCCAGTTACCCATACAAAGCATTGCTTTGACCCCAGGTGTTAGCCATAGGTCCAGCCATACATGAAGGGCGTTGCACAAGGCCAGACACCTAAGTAAGGCATTTCGGTGACCCTAGGTATTGGTCTTAGGTCCTGCTGCCCATGCAGGAGTTGCGATGAAGTGAGTAAAAGTGTGCGATGACAGTGATGATTTGAGGCTCTGATTTCACTGCCGTATGGATGTAACAGATTTGTTCCCAGGTTTGATCATGGTTTTGTATTTTGAAGATAAGTTGCTGCTGCTGCTAATGCTGTGTATATACATTAATCATGGTTTTGTATTTTGAAGGTAAGTTGCTGCTGCTACTAATGCTGTGTATATACATATGTCTCACACACCTGCCACTTTATAACACTCATTAGGTAAGATTTCACATTTCACTTGCCATTTTGAATATTTAGATAGGTATACCATCCATGCCAATGCCAGCTGCCCTTCTATAATCAAATACACAACAGACAATTTTTTACCTTTCAATGTTGCATATTCTCACTCACCTTTTCCCAGTGCAGAAATACCCTCACAACAAAAACTTACTAACCATACACTTACCACGACCCTTTCTACACACTTGCCTTCTCGCTGAAACTTGTCTCAGTTGCAACCTCCTCTTCAGGTTTGTGTTCATGGCACTCATGGAGTATGCTCTAGTGAATGTTTTGCTTGGGGACGGCCCTGATGTACCACCTAGGACCAGATCCATGGACCGGGAGGGCCGGTCCATACCCCAGCACCGCTTTCCCCGTACAGTGAGTGCAGCAATATTGACTGCATGATGACATTACCCTTGAGACCTCTGACTTTGCATGATGAGAGATGTAGATAACCAGATATTTTGATAATCTAACTCATTTAACTTAATGCATCTGGATTTTTTTAAATCCCATATTAATGATAAGGATTTCTTGCAGATCTTTTTTTTTCTTTTTTGAAGTTTCACTTCCTTCTTTAGGTCTTAATGTCTCATGAGGGTAGATGAGTGCTTATTATTGTCACATATTTTTGTTCAGTAACTGGGGATTGCTTCACATTTGCATACATACAGGTAGTGTAAATCTTCAAATACCTATATTGTGAATCTGATATTTTATCATAACTATATAAGTGACTGAGTGTAAGCTTCCTTAATTGACCTATGATTTCTTACACATTAATGTGAATTGATTAGAAAATAGTAGAATCATTGAGATTTCTTAGAATTTATATTTTCATCTCTTTCTAGGCCTGATCTTCTAATCTATACACAGTGGAATGTTATTTTGGGTATTTCTTTATCTTTTCTTTGCTTGTTCGCTTCTTGTAATGAGTGGTATGATGTTTAAGTCTTTCTCTTTTCTTCAATTCGTATTGCATTTAGCAATATTTTGCCCAGGATGATTCATAATGGCTTCATATCTGATGGTATCAATTTACACATATTATTGGTGGTCAGTGTCCCTGTTTCATCTCCATATGTTTAAGTTGGCATGAGTATGTTGTTGAATCTAAATCTTTTGATTTCAGTTACATTATGTTTTTCCTTTGATAAGGAGGATAATACATGTAACTGTATAGAGAATATGTATGTTTTAGATGTTTTGATTTGTGTACCTTTTAAGGCTGATGATTTAACTCCAGAATTCAGTTGTTTTTTGTGTGTGTGGTACAGTAGAATATGTTGATTTATTCTTGTTTTCAAACTGTTCGATGCTTTTGAAGTACCATAATCTCAGACTTGATATTATTTACTTTCATTTCAGTCACTTAAGATTATCTCCTTTTTTTTATGTGATTTTTTGTTCTTTTAATAGCTGGTCCTTTACTCCATTATCTAACAAGCTCTTCCAAAATTTGCTTCTTGGCACAGAATCAGAAGCTTTCTTCAGGTCAACAATAAGTTGTACAGAGTAACATCAAATTCCTAAGTATTTTCCATAATTTGATGAATTGCAAAGATCATTTCTGTTGAACCTCTGTTGTTTCAAAAATTATGCTGCCAAGCTCCTGATTTTTGTTTTGTTGTTTCTCTGGTTGTTCTCTCCAATATTGTCTCATATATCATAGGTTTATGGCTAATAAAAGTAATTCCCCTGTAGTTTCACATTTTTGTAGATAACCCTTGTTAAATACTGGGCATTGTCTGTCATCCCCAGTGAGTTGGAATTTTTTTTCTTCATTCCTTACTTTATTTATAGCACTCATTAGTTAGGATTTCACTTTTAACTTGACATTTTGAACAGTTAAATAAGTATATTGTCCATGCCATCTCCCCTGCCATAACTGGTAGTTATGCAACAGTCCATTCCTGTCATACTAATAGGACCTCCTGGGGGGTCCATTATATTTAGTTTTACCTCATCTGGGTCTTTCTTTGGTATATTTAGTGAATTCTTTTAAATTATTAGCCCATTTTTTGTTATATTCATTTTGATCCCATGTAAACTTAACATTTTCACCTTTTAGGAATCATCTTTCACATTCTAGTTTACTAAAACTCTAATATATAATCTTAGTTTTAGAGTAATATATCTAATTTTTCTGACTTCTTTGTATATGATTCTTTCCATGATCCTTCCTTGAGTTTTCATTTCAGACATTCTACATTTCTCCATCTGGTGATGTAGTGTAATATAGTGCATAATGATGCTTATACATGATAATACATAACACTTGATAATAATGAATATCCAAAAAGATAAGCGGCCACTGTCTTTGTGGTTTTGATATTCACTGTTCCTAAGTTTTTAAGAGTGTCATGATTTTTAGGATTTACAGCACTTTTAATGTTTTTAAACTGATGAATTTTATGATTTTGTCAAAGTTCATCTTATTTTTTATTTCTGTCTGAATTATGCATTATATTTGACAAAGTCAGTGTGTGAGTAAAATGTGAGTTGATCCACTTACCTCTGTTCTCTCTGTTCACAGGAGAAAGAACGTGGTAACATCTCAGGGAACCCTCACTCGCCCATCCACAACCCCTACAATCCACAGGAGGAGCTGGGTGGTCATCCCTGCCCACATGTCCATGGTGCTAACCCCCATGAGACCATCACCCTCGCCCATGGGACTCCACTACCTCGAACTCTGATGCATGGCCCGCCTTTCCACACACACTTCCCTCATGTGATGCCTCCACATCGGCCCCACCACACCCATGAAATACCCCCCAGCCATCATGCTCATGAGATTCCTCTCAGCCACCATTCCCATGAGATTCCTCTCAGCCACCATCCCCACGAGATTCCTCCAGGCCACCATGCCCATGATATACCCAGCCACTCTTACCATAGGACCATATACCATGGTGTGCCCACTCATGGTGTGCACCCACCTCCCAGTCAGTCCTATGAGGATCAGATGTATCCTCCTTTGCCCATCGTGCCTCCTCCACCACCTCCTCCTGCAAGGCTGCCTGGACCGACCCCATCTCAGAGGAGGCGAGCGAGAGCTATCCTGGTTGATCGCTTCTCCAGAGTATTCTTCCCTTCCACATTTGGCCTTATCAATGGAGTCTATTGGATAATTTTCTGGCTCTATTTATAAGCTGGGATCTATTAGATCCTGTTCAGGCTATATTTATTTGTCAGAGATCTATATGATCATTATCAGGCTCTGTATATATGGCAAGTCAAGGGCATCATGATCTGACTCTGGCTATACAACTGGCCAAGTTCACCATTATCAGGCTCTGTCTGAATGGCATGTTAAATGCAGTCAGTTTCTTTTTATGAAGAAGGCTACAGTCACGGACAAAAGTCCATATCAGGGCCAAGCCTTAATTGAAATAGAGAATTTTGAAGCAGAAAAAGAAAAGACATGGAAAAGTATTTATGAATTTTTGAGGACACAAAAGACCTGTTTTTGAAATGTGCCAAGTCATAGGTATTGGGAAAGACATGAGAAGGTAGAGAGTTCCAAAGCTTGAACGTGTAGGGAATGAAGCAGGTGTCAAAATGGCTCACCCTTGAAGTGCCGATGGCCACACAATAATCATTTGATGCAGCAGCTTACCATTTCTGTATGACAGGTTTAAAGGTACTGTTACCTAGCTCTGCCTGTGTGCAGGTCAATTGCATCAGTCTGGATCTGTCTGTATGAAAAGACAAATGTGTCGTAATGTGGTATTGTCTGAGGGAAAGTCAAATTCATTGTTATCTAGGCTTTCCTGTATGGCAAGTTGGATTCATCATTACTGACTGCTTATATGGCATATCTGATGCATTGTTATGTGAGTTTGTCATTTTAGCACCTTTTTCTGGGTTTGATTACAAAGTTGGATGCATCATTGTCTAGCACTGTAAGGCAAGTTTTATGCATCATTATCTGACTCAGTATGGCAAGTCATACATATACTCACCTAGATCTCGATAGCAAGTCCAATACATCATTACTTGGCACTCTAAATGGAGGTATATATGCCACAGACTGTAGGCCAGATCTAAAACATCATTATTTGGCTCTATCTGAAGGCCCAGTCATTATTACCTGGCTTAGACTGCAGGACAGGTATAAAGTTTCATTATCTGGCTCTTGTCTGCATGTTAGATCTAATACATTGCTATCTGGCTCTGTCTGTTTGGCAGATCCACAGTGTAGTGATAAGGCTTTGTAAGGCTTATCAACTAGATCATGAACTGGCTCAGACAGTAATGGCAATATCTATTGTGTTGTAAATGTGGCATTATAAGAAAGCCAGTGCTCTATAAAGCTGATTTTGGACACTGTAAAAGCCAGAGTTATCTGGCTATTCTAGTGCGGTAGAGTCTTAAGAAAGCCAGTGCTCTATGAAGCTTATTTTGGATACTGTAAAAGCCAAATGTTGTCTAGCTATACCAGTGAGGTTGAGTCTTTTGGTATGATTTTAAGCCCTCTGTACAAGAAAGCCTACCCTTAGGGATGCTGGACATCAAAAAGGGTAATGAAGAGGGACTTGGGAGCATTTTGAAGCTCCTATTCTGAAAATGTCTGGATCTCTTCATCATTATGTTGCTTTTTCCATCACTATCATGCACTTTTTCTCAATTTTTTACCACTTCTGTTATCACTCATATCATTTTCCTCCAAGACTTCATTATTTTGATACCCTCCTCCTCTCTGCTTGCTACAACATTAGATCATTGCATTGTTTAATGATTCATCTTCATCAGCCTTAACATTTTAAACTGTATTTAATGAGTGTAAATACAGTGTTTTATCATGTTTTGTATTATGTATTGTTTTATGTGTTTTAAGCCGTATGTGTATTTAATCCACAAATGAAAATGCTAATTAGATGTTTAAAATTCACGTTGGTGTTTCAAGGATGACTACATCATTTTGTGTATGTGGGCTTTCAATCTTTTTAATGTGGATAAAAAATAAATTCTAACATCCAGTTTATGTAGCAACTGTGTATCTCTGCTCTTTAGTATTTGATCCTTCTGATAGTTGGAACTTTGGTTTGAGTAAAACACCACATCCTTGTTAGGTCTGACCAGATGACATCTTGTGACTCAGCTAGAGTGTCCCAGGGTTTTCATAGTGCAGGGACATAACTCTCAAGTGTGTGGAACTCAAGAACATAATCTTGGAAAGCAAAAATGGGTATGTTTGAAGGAATAGTGGTTCCAACAATGTTATATGGTTGCAAGGTGTGGACTATAGACAGAGTTGTACGGAGGAGGGTGGATGTGCTAGAAATGAGATGTTTGGGGACAATATGTGGTGTGAGGTGGTTTGATCAAGTAAGTAATGAAGGGTAAGAGAGATGTGTGGTAATAAAAAGAGTGTGGTTGAGAGAGCAGATGAAGGTGTTTTGAAATGGTTTGGTCACGTGGAGAGAATGAGTGAGGAAAGATTGACAAAGAGGATATATGTGTCGGAGGTGGAGGGAATGAGAAGTGGGAGACCAAATTGCAGGTGGAAAGATGGAGTGAAAAAGATTTTGAGTGATCGGGGCCTGAACATGCAGGAGGGTGAAAGGCGTGCAAGGAATAGAGTGAATTGGAACAATGTGGTATACCGGGGTCGACATACTGTCAGTAGATTGAACCAGGGCATGTGAAGCGTCTGGGTAAACCATGGAAAGTTGTGTGGGGCCTGGATGTGGAAAGAAAGCTGTGGTTTTGGTGCATTATACATGACAGGTAGAGACTGAGTGTGAATGAATGTGGCCTTTGTTGTCTTTTCCTATTTATTCTACTTTGTCGCTGTTTCCCGCATTGGCGAGGTAGCACTAGGAAACAGACGAAGGAATGGCCCAACCCACCCACATACACATGTATATACATACATGTCCACACATGCAAATACACATACCTATACATCTCAAAGTATACATATATATATATATATACACACAGACATATACACATGTACATAATTCATACTGTCTGCCTTTATTTATTCCCATCCCCACCCCGCCACACATGAAATAACAAACACTCCCCCTGCAAGTGCACAAGGTAGTGCTAGGAAGAGACGACAAAGGCCACATTCATTCACACTCAGTCTCTAGCTGTCCTGTATAATGCACCGAAACCACAGCTCCCTTTCCACATCCAGGCCCCACAGAACTTTCTATGGCTTACCCCAGACACTTCACATGCCCTGGTTCAATCCATTGACAGAACATCAACCCCGGTATACCACATCGTTCCAATTCACTCTATTCCTTCCACGCCTTTCATCCTCCTGCATGTTCAGGCCCCAATCACTCAAAATAATTTTCACTCCATCTTTCCACCTCCAATTTGCTCTCCCACTTCTCGTTCCCTCCACCTCTGACACATATATCCTCTTTGTCAATCTTTCCTCACTCTTTCTCTCCATGTGACCAAACCATTTCAAAACACCCTCTTCTGCTCTCTCAACCACACTCTTTTTTATTACCACACATCTCTCTTACCCTATTATTACTAACTCGATCAAACCACCTCACACCACATATTGTCCTCAAACATCTCATTTCCAGCACATCCACCCTACTCCGCACAACTCTGTCTATAGCCCACGCCTCGCAACCATATAACATTGTTGGAACCACTATTCCTTCAAACATACCCATTTTTGCTTTCTGAGATAATGTTCTCGACTTCCACTCATTCTTCAATGCTCCCAGAACTTTCACCCCCTCCCCCACTCTATGATTCACTTCCACTTCCATGGTTCCATCCGCTGCCAAATCCACTCTCAGATATCTAAAACACTTCACTTCCTCCAGTTTTTCTCCATTCAAACTTACCTCCCAATTGACTTGTCCCTCAACCCTACTGTACCTAATAAACTTGCTCTTATTCACATTTACTCTTAACTTTCTTCTTTCACACACTTTACCAAACTCAGTCACCAGCGTCTGCAGTTTCTCACATGAATCAGCCACCAGCGCTGTATCATCAGCGAACAACAACTGACTCACTTCCCAAGCTCTCTCATCCCCAACAGACTTCATACTTGCCCCTCTTTCCAAAACTCTTGCATTTACCTCCCTAACAACCCCATCCATAAACAAATTAAACAACCATGGAGACATCACACACCCCTGCCGCAAACCTACACCCCCATACACATGTATATACATACGTCCACACACGCAAATATACATACCTACACAGCTTTCCATGGTTTACCCCAGACGCTTCACATGCCCTGATTCAATCCACTGACAGCACGTCAACCCCGGTATACCACATCGATCCAATTCACTTTATTCCTACATACAAGTCCATTTGCTTTTCTAAGTATTTCTCACATACATTCTTCAAAGCAAACACCTGATCCACACATCCTCTACCACTTCTGAAAGCACACTGCTCTTCCCCAGTCTGATGCTCTGTACATGCCTTCACCCTCTCAGTCAATACCCTCCCATATAATTTCCCAGGAGCACTCAACAAACTTATACCTCTGTAATTTGAGCACTCACTTTTATCCCCTTTGCCTTTGTACAATGGCACTATGCAAGCATTCCGCCAATCCACAGGCACCTCACCTTGAGTCATACATACATTAAATAACCTTACCAACCAGTCAACAATACACTCACCCCCTTTTTTTATTAAATTTCACTGCAATACCATCCAAACCCGCTGCCTTGCCAGCTTTCATCTTCCACAAAGCTTTTACTACCTCTTCTCTGTTTACCAAATCATTCTTCCTAACCCTCTCACTTTGGACACCACCTCGACCAAAACACCCTATATCTGTCACTCTATCATCACACACATTCAACAAACCTTCAAAATACTCACTCCATCTCCTCACATCACCACTACTTGTTAACACCTCCCCATTACTCCCCATTTCACTGATGTTCCTATTTGTTCCCTTGTCTTACACACTTTATTTACCTCCTTCCAAAACATCTTTTTATTCTCCCTAACATTTAATGATACTCTCTCACCACAACTCTCATTTGCCCTCTTTTTTCACCTCTTGCACCTTTCTCTTGACCTCCTGCCTCTTTCTTTTATACATCTCCCACTCATTTGCATTATTTCCCTGCAAAAATCGTCCAAATGCCTCTCTCTTCTCTTTCACTAATAATCTTACTTCTTCATCCCACCACTCAGTACTCTTTCTAATTTGCCCACCTACCATGCTTTTCATGCTACAAGCATCTTTTGCACAAGCCATTACTGCTTCCCTAAATACATCCCATTCCTCCCCCACTCCCCTTACGTCCTTTGTTCTCACCTTTTTCCATTCTGTACTCAGTCTCTCCTGGTACCTCCTCACACAAGTCACCTCAAGCTCACTTACTCTCACCACTCTTTTCACCCCAACATTCTCTCTTCTTTTCTGAAAACCTCTACAGATCTTTACTTTCGCCTCCAGAAGATAATGATCAGACATCCTTCCAGTTCCACTTCTCAGCACATTAACATTCAAAAGTCTCTCTTTCGCGCGCCTATTAATTAACACGTAATCCAATAACGCTCTCTGGCCATCTCTCCTACTTGCATACGTATACTTATGTATCTCTCTTTTTAAACAAGGTATTCCCAATCACCAGTCCTTTTTCAGCACATAAATCTAGAAGCTCTTCACCATTTCCATTTACAACACTGAACACCCCATGTATACCAATTATTCCCTCAACTGCCACATTACTCACCTTTGCATTCAAATCACCCATCACTATAACCCGGACTCGTGCATCAAAACTACTAACACACACACTCAGCTGCTCCCAAAACACTTGCCTCTCATGATCTTTCTTATGCCCAGGTGCATATGCACCAATAATCACCCATCTCTCTCCATCCACTTTCAGTTTTACCTATATCAATCTATCATATTCTCCCACCACTTCTGTTTCAGTAGTGCTACTTTTTCCCTTGCTCTCCCCTCCTCTCACTAACCCCTGACTTTACTCCTAAGACATACCCAAACCACTCTCCCCCTTTACCCTTGGGCTTCGTTTCACTCAGAGCCAAAACATCCAGGTTCCTCTCCTCAAACATACTACCCTATCTCTCCTTTTTTCTCATCTTGGTTACATCCACACACATTTAGACACCCCAATCTGAGCCTTCGAGGAGGATGAGCCCTCCCCGCGTGACTCCTTCTTCTGTTTCCCATTTTAGAAAGTTAAAATACAAGGAGGGGAGGGTTTCTGACCCCCCCGCTCCCGTCCCCTTTAGTTGCCTTCTACGACACGTGAGGAATGCGTGGGAAGTGTTCTATCTTCCCTATCCCCAAGGATTACATATATGCACGCCTTTCTGGGAGCGTTGAAAAATGTGTGGAAGGCGAGAGCATTGTCTCGGAAAGGAAAATTGGGCGTTTGAAGGAATAGTGGTTCCAACAATATTATATGGTTGCGAGGCATGGGCTAGAGATAGGGTTGTGTGGAGGGAGGGGTTTGTCATTTCATGTGTGGCCTAGTGGCAACAGGAATAAATAAAGGCAAGTATGGATTATGTACATGTGTATATATGTATATGTCGTATGTATACATATGTATACGTTGTAATGTAGGTATGTATATGTGCATGTGTGGACGGGTTGGGCCATTCTTTCGTCTGTTTCGTTGCGGTACCTTGCAAGCGCGGGAGACAGCGACAAAGTATAATATATATATATATACCTCTGTGGAAGGTATTAAGAATATATGGTGTGGGAGGCAAGTTGTTAGAAGCAGTGAAAAGTTTTTATCGAGGATGTAAGGCATGTGTACGTGTAGGAAGAGAGGAAAGTGATTGGTTCTCAGTGAATGTAGGTTTGCGGCAGGGGTGTGTGATGTCTCCATGGTTGTTTAATTTGTTTATGGATGGGGTTGTAAAGGAGGTAAATGCAAGAGTCCTGGAAAGAGGGGCAAGTATGAAGTCTGTTGGGGATGAGAGAGCTTGGGAAGTGAGTCAATTGTTGTTCGCTGATGATACAGCGCTGGTGGCTGATTCATGTGAGAAACTGCAGAAGCTGGTGACTGAGTTTGGTAAAGTGTGTGGAAGAAGAAAGTTGAGAGTAAATGTGAATAAGAGCAAGGTTATTAGGTACAGTAGGGGTGAGGGTCAAGTCAATTGGGAGGTGAGTTTGAATGGAGAAAAACTGGAGGAAGTGAAGTGTTTTAGATATCTGGGAGTGGATCTGGCAGCGGATGGAAATATGGAAGCGGAAGTGGATCATAGGGTGGGGGAGGGGGCGAAAATTCTGGGAGCCTTGAAGAATGTGTGGAAGTCGAGAACATTATCTCGGAAAGCAAAAATTGGTATGTTTGAAGGAATAGTGGTTCCAACAATGTTGTATGGTTGCGAGGCGTGGACTATGGATAGAGTTGTGCGCAGGAGGATGGATGTGCTGGAAATGAGATGTTTGAGGACAATGTGTGGTGTGAGGTGGTTTGATCGAGTAAGTAACGTAAGGGTAAGAGAGATGTGTGGAAATAAAAAGAGCGTGGTTGAGAGAGCAGAAGAGGGTGTTTTGAAATGGTTTGGTCACATGGAGAGAATGAGTGAGGAAAGATTGACCAAGAGGATATATGTGTCGGAGGTGGAGGGAACGAGGAGAAGAGGGAGACCAAATTGGAGGTGGAAAGATGGAGTGAAAAAGATTTTGTGTGATCGGGGCCTGGACATGCAGGAGGGTGAAAGGAGGGCAAGGAATAGAGTGAATTGGAGCGATGTGGTATACCGGGGTTGACGTGCTGTCAGTGGATTGAATCAAGGCATGTGAAGCGTCTGGGGTAAACCATGGAAAGCTGTGTAGGTATGTATATTTGCGTGTGTGGACGTATGTATATACATGTGTATGGGGGTGGGTTGGGCCATTTCTTTCGTCTGTTTCCTTGCGCTACCTCGCAAACGCGGGAGACAGCGACAAAGCAAAAAAAAAATATATATATATATATTATATATATATAATATATATATATATATGTATATATATATATATATATATATATATATATATATATATATATACATATATATATATATATATATATATATATATATATATATATATATATATATATATATATATATATATAGTGCCATTATACAAAGGCAAAGGGGATAAGAGTGAGTACTCAAATTACAGAGGTATAAGTTTGTTGAGTATTCCTGGTAAATTATATGGGAGGGTATTGATTGAGAGGGTAAGGCATGTAAAGAGCATCAGATTGGGGAAGAGCAGTGTGGTTTCAAAAGTGTTAGGGGATATATTTTTCGACCCCGATATACCACATACTTCCAATATATTCCTTGCACACCTGTCACCCTCCCTGGGAGCAAACGAAAGTAAGTTAAAACTGGCTCCCACGGAAAAAGAAAGAGGTACACCAGCGCTTTCGGAATGTCAGAACAGAGCATTTGTCTTACGTCCACTTGTACACTAATGGCCCTAAGGCGGATGAAAGTGTGTGGTTTGTTGAAAGTTCCCTCAGGTACCGTTAACTAAGGCATACTTCCGTTTTCTTTTGTATGCGAAATGATTTGATAATAATAAAGCCATGGATTACATAATCAAATCCAGTCACGTTAAAGCGGTTATTCTTTCAAATTCGTTATCGGCTCTAATAGCTATAAACTCTGGTTTCACAGCCGAATGAAACTCGGGAAAATATCAATAAACTAAATTCATGTGAAACGATATGTGTCTGGTCATTGCAACATTTATGGAAATGAATAGGCAGACATGTTGGCTAAATCCGCATTTCTTCTGTTACAGAATCAGTGAACCAACCTGACCACTAAAAAAAAGATCAAACAAGAAATAGCAATCCTATATGCTTCCTACAGACAAAACAAAAGAGACGTCCAACTCGTGTCAGCCCACATACGTCTAGACTCTTGCAACACGCCTACAATCCCACATAGACAACACATTTCCTCCCAGATGTTGGATATGCAACACAATCTTTTCAATAAATCATATAATTTACTGCAATAAATACACAAAGATTCAAAAGAATATTTCCATTAAAAAATTATGACGGCAAACATCCTTACAGACAATAACAATTTTGTAAATAAGCTGGTTATCTTTCTCAAGGATATTGAAATAATCAAAATGATATGATAATGCATTAGCTTCTCACAGTGGCGGCCCTAACCACGGTGTGTCTATTAATATGGGGGTTGGTAGTGTGATGGGTGAACTTGTCACACATCACACAACAGCCACTAAGTGGGTTGGCTATTTCACATAGATTAGTACTGCTATGGTGTTGGGCTGGTGAATCATCGATGTGTTCAATATATCCTATGTACATGTGATGTTGAAGGTCTGTCTCTTTGCCGTCATTTTCGCAATTCCTTATTGCAGACGTAACAGTGGGTGCTGTACCGACTGGTTGGTGCAATATCCACAAACACCTTTCTTCTTATAGCATTTACATTATTTGAAATAGAGATGTATTCTATTATTCACATCAAGATAGGATCTATATGATAAGAAGGTGTAGGGACTAAATTGATAGCATTTAAAAAGTTTGCATGCTTAATGAACTTAATAGGTCGCTGGCCGCAAATTCCAACCATGTAGACAAAACAGACGAAAGTGAATCCCATGCAAGAATATGAAGTGCTGTTATTTGTATTGGTAAGTTTGTTTTGCAAATTACATTTGTAGATGAAAACGTCCTTTCTGAAAGTAAAGTCAGATAGTTTCATTACTAGTAGACACTGGGTTGTTTCCCCTTTGAAACGAGCTCGGGTAAGTGGACAGTAATATTATTGATAGTTTCTGTACACCGTTGTGATGACAGATACCTGCGGAGCATGATTTACAGCAATTTGATGAAAGCCATGCTCATGGCCAGGCAACATGATGCAGGATGGCAACAAAGTGTAAACACTCCTCATGTAAACAAACACAGGACACCAGGCCGTCTTCAGCTGCAGATTTGTATCAAATTCGTTTAATACTTCTGTCATTTCGTCTTCAAGGTGAAGTTTCTACAGAATGTTTTGATACTTTGAAAATGTATTACTTATCTACCTTTACATTTATTAACCGAGGGTTTTATGTGCTATTTATTACAGTTATCACCATGCATGATGGTGGTAAATGAATTCATCTCTAAATGATACTCCCCAGGTATGATTATCATTGCAACATAGTTTAGAAAACATCAAGTATAGAAAACATGAAAAATATTATGAGCAACTTGCCAAAACTAGCACCAGAGCAGAGCAAAACTAAATAGTTACAGATCTTTGCACGTAATATTTTAGGATGCAACTAAGTGTATAATTTGGTGCATTTCCGTTACTAATAAGCGAATGACCATTATTTGTATCATCCCTACATGCTGAAGTTAAAGGTAAGAGATATGACCAGTCTATTTTACAGGAGAAAAAATGAGCAGTCAAGTATTTGCAACACAAGGAAGAGCTGTCCAAAAATGTACATATTTGTAGCATGTCTAATTCATTTTTGTGACTATGGTTTTGTTAGTCCAATTATCGGCATCCTTTGATAGATATCTGGAAAAGACACACCACTTCTGTGGGTTTCTTTTCTTAATTTTTTCATATGGAATCTTTGTTGCTACTGTAAGGAATGATGTAAGAGTGTGGAATTTTGCTGTATTACGCTTTAAAACTATATTTTTTTATATTGTTATTTGTAGGGTTATGAGAGATAGGGAAAATTTGGAGTTAGATAATAACAATATAGTATTGTAGATTGTGGAAGTCAAAGAATATGCACTTTTAACATGTAAAGACTGCAGTATGGAGAATTTCTTGAAATTATGTATTTTTACAAAAAACATAGTGTGTCCAGTTAGGCTAGGATTTATGTGTGTGTGTGTGTGTGTGTGAGTGTGTGTGCATACATACATACATAGGCTCAAAGACATGGTACACATATGAAAGGGTAAGAAGAGGGAGCAACATAAATGTAAGTATCTCCTCCCATAAAAAATAATCTCATTTTTTGTGTGGTTAGGAATGTAAACTGTAAGTCAGATGTCTGAGATATAAGAATCTGACCTAGTAGGGGAGATATCTCGTAAGGATTAACCTAAGCCCTAAAAATATGTTGACATCTGTGCTTATCCAGCATGTTTTGTAAAACAGATTAAATTGGATTCAACCGTTATGACGCATGGTGGCATTCACTGGAATGTATAACTGATTAAAGATAATAAGCATTTATTTCAGTGCTTTACAGGTAAGAAATTTTGTTTTATTGCAGCTTAATTTGCCTTGTATACTGACACAGGAATTGAATAAGCTTTTTAGATTCCAAACAAGTGCCAGGTGAATATCTGTTGACAGCTGTCAGCAGGACAGTCAAGTGCCAGGTGAATATTTATTGACAGCTTTCAGCAGGACAGTCACTTTTCTAATGTCCTCATGCATAGTGCAAGGATATAAAAAAATGATGTAAGACCATCATAGGTGGTGTCCTTTCAGTTCATTTACTGTTTGTAAAATTTCAACATATAACAAACGAGTCAAACTGTCAAATTTATATTTCGATTGTTTTACCCCACAGTTTCCCTTCACTTCAAAGCCCTGCCTACTGTATGAAAACTTTGAATGAATTGCAGGTGGTACACCTAAAAATCCCACAACCAATAGCACCTATACAAGCAATACACAATGTAAAGATGCCTTGGGAGAAATTTCATTCATTTCTTTCATCTATAGAGGTGTTATGGGCTTTCTAGAAAATTGCCACACCTTCAAGTTGCTCTCTAGGTAATGTCATATTTAATGGGTGTGCTTTTATCTCAAATGAAATTGAATGTTCGGTTATGCACTAACATATTCCTAGGTAATGTTTTAACATATTCTTCACCCAACTTTACCTTTGCTCTGCTCCAGTCTTGATTATTGATTAATGGAGAAGTAAATATGTTTTATAAGGTAGCTTCAAGCACAACTTCAGAATGTCCGTAATATACATTTGCTGTGTTTGATTAACCATGTCATAAAAAATTGTAAAGTGGATACGTTTCTGGAAAAATATGACCAGAATTTTCTTTTGTAAAGTTTAGCTTAAAAAAACATGTTACATTGGAAAGGTTATTCTCGGATGGTGCAGCCTCACTGAAGGTAAAATATCACTCATTGTGTAACTGCAAGTGGGTGAAGTCCAGTCTTCCCTGTATAAAGATATATCAGTATTTAAGATACGCCCCTTATTAGATAATACTTGGCTGCAAACTTTACTGTATATTTTTGATTTAGTAAGGAAATACTAGCATACATTTATTTTTCTTAAGATTGTTCTAATGATGCATTTATAAACTTTTCAGACTAGGAAATCATGAATCCAGAGTTGGCTGAACAAATGTTTGAAGAAGGTGGAACATTGGTTCTTTTAGGTATGCCAGTGGGAACAGAGTTTGGTATTGATTTGAACTTATGGAATGTTGGCAATAGATTCAAAGGTGTTAAGATGATTCCCCCTGGTCTCCACTTCATTTATTTTAGGTTAGTATCTAGGATTATAATATTTGCTGATTTTCACTTCTGAAGAATAATATGATACCAGAAGTAGAGTTCTTCATTGTTTTCATTGATAACTGTGGGCTTATTTTTAGACTTCCTTTGTGGGGAACATGCAACAAACATAATGAAATTGCTTTGTGAATGTTGAAAAGTCATATTAAGATTCATAGTGTCATATGGTTCATGCAAGTGGAAAGTTTTGATAATGTTGGTTATAGTGTATTTGTACTTTGAAAAGATTAAACCCAGCATCAGTTGCACATGTTTATTGGAATAATGTTTTGAAGGGCATCCTCCTTCCTTCTTAAGCTTTTTGTCTTGAATATAAAGAATTAGAAACAATTTCAGTATGTGAATGCCTGTGTGATATTTAGTAAAATGCATAGCTGTAGTTATGATGTTTTAGTAATGCTGTACATGACTTACTGTATGGTACTGATATTTCTAAATATGTTTTCTGATTTGTCTCTTGCTTTGTTTTTCATTTTACCATGTGATTGAACTGTACCTACCTTTTTATTTTATGAAAGAGGCTCCATTTGTAGCAGAAACCCTCATTGACAGACTTGAAGTACAATGTGAAAGAAATGGAGAAAAAAGAAAAGAATAGTTAGAGTGTTTATGGAAGTAGAAAGCATATTTTCTTTTAAGAGGGACAAGTGATGATATTTAAGAATGACAGAGAAAAGGAATGATAAAGAAGTATTGAAGATTACTCAGCTAGATGAATTTGGAGACTTAAAAGTAGTAATAATGTATCCCCTTTTTCTTATTTTGTGTATATGTTTTTATAATTGGCAATTTGGAGACTTAAAAGTAGTAATTATGCATCCCTTTTCTTATTTTGTGTATATGTTTGAATAATTGGCTGTCTTTTTAACTTAAATAGAGAAAGTGAATTCCACATGCAGGATCCTAATTTTTAACTTTGCTTTTCTTGAGTAGGCTTTTCAATTTCTGAATACTTTTAGCATGGACAGAACTTTAAAGCAGAGCAAGACAATTAATGAAATAAAAAGAGCAGAAGAAATTGAGAAAAAGAAAGGAAAACAAGTATTAAGGAGGTGGAAAAGTTGCTTTTTTAAAAGGAGCCGGATGTACTCGTTAGGAAAGTCATGAAAAGGTAAAGACATTTGAATATGCGCAATGGAGAGAAAGAATCAGACGTTATAAAGGCTTACCCTTGATCTGCTGATAGCCACAGTGTAATTGTGTGATGCAGAAATTATATAGCTTGCTCTTTCCATCCATTATTCTTTCTTTATAGAAGTGTTTATTCTCATCTTTATTTCAAATTGCTTCTTTTCTCTCTCCATAACCCCCTCTTTTTTTTAATTTGAATCCCTCTCTTCTCACATACTGGTTGACTTTTTCAAGCTTGTTTTTATTTCCTTAAGTTGGGATGTCTAGTTGCTGATGCTCAAAGTTTCAGATGTGTTCTTGAGCACCCCCTTCTCTGTTCCTTCTTCGGGAAAAGTAAAACAGGAGGGTTGGATTTCCAGGTCTTTGCTCCCACCCCTTTTAGTTGTCATGTACGATACACAGGATATACATGGGCAGTATTCATTCTCCCCTATCAAGGCTATCCCATTAATGCTACATTAATGGGATACCCTAGCCTGAGCCAGGAACCCATTTTATTGACCAATCCCTAGGGGTGGATGAACATCTGGGTTTTCTTTGGTCCAACTGCCGCATCCAGGATTCGTACCTATGCGCTTGGTCCTAGATGGCCCGTGAATGCATCACAGGATGGTTAGGGAGGTAAATGCAAAACTTTTGGAGAGGGGCGAGTATGCATTTATATACATAAATGCCCATATATATATATCAGTATATGCACATATACATACATATACACATACACAGATATATACATTTACACACGTATACATATTCATGCTTGCTTTCATCCATTCCAGTGCTACCCCCACCCCACAGGAAACAGCACACTTGTCTGTGATGATGTTATGAAAGTGAAATTTCACTTCAGTAGGAGTTCATACAATTTCATTTAACATGTAATTATTCAAAACATGGCACTACATGTTTCATGGAGACAATCCACTCCTCAGGTGCCAGTACTTGAAGTTATTAAAATTCCAACATCACACTTGGTTCTTGCTGTCCAATACCAATCTTTCTAGGCCAAGCACTGTCTTCTTTGTATGGTCGTAACCCTTGTAAGGGAGAGTGATTAAGGAGGGTCAGGTGGCGGGGTTTAACTTGGTGGTTGGGTGTGTCCTGAACAACTTTTTTATGTTTTCGTGTTTGTCATTTCTCCCATAATGATTTGGTTAGTGCTAGGATGGGCTTTAAAATTACCTGGGGACAACTTTAAAGTTCTTAGTATTAGCAATTAAGACAGATTCAGTGACATTATGCATGACATAATCAGCAGAGGGGTATAGAATAATGGGATTTTCAAGATCTATGGGGTGATTTTTTTGGTGCATTACACAAAGAGGATATATGTGTCAGAGGTGGAGGGAACTCTGCTTTACACATGACAACAAGAGAATGGATGTGAGCAGATATGGCCTTTCTTCATCTGTTCCAGGAGCAACCTCGCCAATGTAGGAATTGTCGATCAGGTATGGGATAAATTTTTATACATATTCCCTAAAAGAGTACATCTTACCCTTATCCCATGTGGAGTGCTACCTTGAAGCAGCAGGAACCCCATAAAAGGTGTTCTGGGACTGCAGAATACACAGAATAGGCTAACTACCAATATTAGCTCAGTATGTAAATAGAATATGATATAATTCCTTATCTGATCTTCCTTGCAGAATTCAGCATGAAAGCACATAGCTACAAAATTTTTCCTTTGCAGTGCTGTGAGTCGCCAAGGAGACACAGCACCAAGGACAGGATTTTTTCACATCTTCCAGCAGAGGGAAGTTGTACTTCGACACTATGATCCAAATACTGAAGACTTGAAAGTGGAAGGTAAGCCTTACAGCATTCATTTTTGATAATTAGGAGAATATTTTATTGAGCTGTCTTGCAAGTTCTTTATTATAGTGTATCAGGAATTACACTTGCTGTTATCACTCATTTTATGAACTTATAACAGTGCAAAATCTTTTTATCATGGGTGCTCCAGGACTGGCCATTAATAGGAGACTGTAAAGAATTTCTCAAAACCAACACAACTACAAAAATTGATCAGCAAAAAAGGGAAGCAGCATTTACAAATGGGAAATGTTTGCAGACTGCAAGGGGAAAATTACTGCTGTTTTTGCTTTAGATTGGTAATTCTGTTCTTCTTATTGCATTAGGCCAGACAATTTTATCCCTGTTCATAGTATAAACACCTGCTCTAGACCTCAATTTATGAAGGTTACCTTTTTCTCAGTTGTTTTTTCCCTTCAAACTTTTTTTTTAGATTAGTATACTGTTTGTTTCAGTCTTCAGTTCATTAAGCTTGAAACAAGAACCTGAAGTTCTATTTTTTGATGATGAGTTTTGCTAAATCATATTTGAGAGAACTTTGTTTGATTACTAAATTGAATATCCTCTAATTGTGAGGAAATAGAATTGTATTGTGCATATCTATTTTTGAAATGTGGTTTTCGTTAGTGACTATGCATTTCTTGTATTCGTAAATAAAAGTTTTTTGTAAAATATTTTGGTACATTAAGGAGTCCACCATAATTGTATCCCATTAGGTTTATAAGTAACTTTTGGTCAGAGCTAATATGGAACATAAGAAACAAAGAAAGTAAAACCAGAGTAATACATTGATGTGTAGCTTGTGAAGTATTCAGAGAAACAGAATAGTCTTTAGGGTTTGGTTATGGATGGTGTGGCAACTTATTTGTACTGTTCAGACACAGACTTTTACACACTTGAGGCCTAATCACCTTTGGTTTTAGTGCAATACATGTAGCAGCTAGAGTGTGGATGTAAGCAAATGTGACATTGTTCATATGTTCCTGGTGAAGCCCTGTTAAACCAGGAGAGGGCAAGCAAGTATGACAAAATCCTTTCTTCCCTGGAGTTTTAATTTGTTATATGCAAGTAGTTCTGTGTTCTTCTTACAGTTGATGTTTTCATACCTCATTTGTGATTATAGCTGTTTCCATTCTTATTCACCTTACTCATTCATGAATACTCAATATTTGATTTTGATTTTCTTTCCAGATGTAGACCCAGATGAAGTAGCAAGGATTCGTGCAAACTTGCATGATTTGGACAGATGTCTTGGTGCATATCCTATTGATTCATGGAGGAAGTGGGTCTCTCTAACACAATATGTTGACCAAGGTGAATTAGAAAGGATGTTACCTTTGTCAGGTGAGTTCAGCATGGAAGTGAGACCATTGTTTTTCACTTGAAAGTGGTCATTGGATTATTATCAGATGCATTGATCTCTTTAGAAAATTTGGTATTCGACTTCAGAAGAATTTGTTTCCTGTATAAATTAGAAGCTAATGCATTACATGACTACACTATATATTGTGTTAACTATAGTGAATTGTGGGGTTAAGGCACAGTATTATATATTTGCTGTGGCAGAACACTTGTCAAGGGGAAGTTCTTTGTTTTTCATGTTAGTGTTTACTGGTGTTATGTTTAAGAAGTTGCAAGCACCATGTGATTACTTCTGTTTAGAGAAAGCTTTTTCAAAAGCAGATATTTTTGATCTAACAACCTTGTATTAATTACATGTGCAATTTAATTAGAAGTGTAGAAATTACCAATCTGATCTTCTGTATCTAACATTGGAAGTTACAAAATCTTACTTATATTGGTCTTGTCATTGGCTCTACCATTATCTCCCTATTCTACACTGCCTAGTCTAAAGCATTTTAGTACATCAGTTGTAAGGAATCCATTATAATAAATTCTTCCAGTTTGCTTCAAAACTTGACCCACTGTGTGTTCCCTTTCCTTCATCTATAGAAAATGCATAGATCCTACTCATAAGAGCTTACATGCATCTACCATTAACTAGACCACTGATGTCACAGCTGTTGCTAAACCACAGTTTTGCATGATTACCAACATTGTATGACACACTGTGGATGTTGGTAAATTAAGGGTGATCTGGAACTTCTTACCTTTTTGTATCATTGCCAGGAACTATGACCTTCCCATTTTCCAAAGATTAGATTTTTACCCCATGAAAATCTTGATTAATATTGTTATCATTTTTTGCCAACTGGAGTTTGTGACTTAAAAGATATCAAGCCCATTGGGACAGTGAATTCATGGAGAATTAGGACCCCAGGCTAATATCCCAAAGTAGTACTAAAGCACATTCTTGGACTTTCTCTTGTGTGACCAGGGAGTTATGAAAGAAAGGGGATGATAGCAGTCATTGTGCTCACCTGTGGTAAGGAAGGTTCTTTCTCTAATCCGCATGCAGGTGAAATCATAGATATGTTTTCCTTCTCTGATTTCTGCAGTTTATGAAGCAGTTAGTAAGCATTTAGTGATAAGTGTGTAAGGCAGACTTTTGGATGTAAATGTGCTGATAAGGTCAGCTTGTGGGATCTCTGGTCACTATCTTGTGTAGGCAATGATGAAGATTTGTAGAGGTTTTTGGAAAAGAAACTATATCATTAAGAAGAGAGTAGTAAGAGTATGTGAGCTTAGAAAAGAGACTTTTGTGAAGAAATACAAGATTGTGAGTGTAGAATGGCAAAAGGTGAGAGTAACTGCAGGAAGGGGAGTGGGTGATGAATGGACATGTGCAAGAGGTGCACATGGCATGTGAGAGCTTGAAGGTGGGCAATTTTGAAAGGGTAGTGAGATGGAGAAGAGAAGTTGCTTGTAAGAGAGAAGGAAGTATTTGGGTAGTACTTACAGGGAAGGCAGGGAATGAGTGCACATGACTGAGGGATGTACAAGAGAAAGAGGCAGGAAGGCAAGAGAAAGGTGCAGGGGTTGAAAAAGAGGGCAAGTGAGAGTTGAGGTGAGCAAGTATCGGTAGACTTTAGGGGCAAAGGAGGATGTTTAGGAAGGAGGTTAATATAGTGGAAAAAATAAGATAACAAATAGGAGCGCTGGTGAAGGAGACAGAAGGGGAGGTGAAAGCCTTATGTAAGATGAAATGTGGCAATGGAGCTGCAGTGGATGGCATTGCAATTGAATTTATTAATATAGGGGGTGATCATGTTGTTGATAGGTTGCTAAGGATTTTCAGTTTTATGTATGGATGATAGTGAGGTGCCTGAGGATTGGCAGAATACATGCGTAGTGCTTTTGTATTATTAAAGGCAAGGGGGATAAAGATGAATGTTCAAACTACAGCGATACAAGTTTGTTGAGTTTACCTGGTTTGTTATATGGGAGGGTAGTAATAGAGAGGGTGAAGGCACGTACAAAGCATCAGCTTGGGGATGAGCAGTGTGGCTTCAGAAGAGGTAGAGGATGTGTGGATCAGGTTTTTTGCTTTAAAGAATGTGCATGAGAAATACTTGAGGAAACAGATGGATTTGTTTGTACGTGGCACTCACATCAGGATTACGAATATACGGTATGGGAAGAAAGCTGCTAGATGCAGAGGAGTTTTTGTCAAGGGTAAAAGGCATGTTTACAATTAGGAAAAAAGGAGAGTAAAAAATTGCAGGCTGTGATGGATGAGGGGGCCTGGGAAGTGAGTCAGTTGCTGTGGATGTGGAAGCAAATGGAACCATGGAAGCGGAAGTGAGTCATGGGTTGGATGAGGGGGCAAAGTCTCTAGGAGCGCTGAAGAATATGTAGAAAGAGAAAATGTTATCTGGTATGACAAAAATTGGGATTTTTGAAGGTATACTAGAAGTTTCATCAATATTGTATGAATGTGAGGCCTGGATTATAGATAAGGCTTTGTAGAGGAGGATGGAAGCATTGGAAATTAAATGTTTGAGGTAGTTCGATCGAGTAAGCAATGAAAGGGTAAGAGAGATGCGTGGCAATAAAAAGTGTGGTTGAGAGGTGCTGCAGAGGGCGTGCCAAACTGTTTTGGGCATATGGAGAGAATGAGCAAAGAAAAGTCAACAAAGATATATGTATCAGAAATTAAGGGAACAAGGAAAACAGGGAGACCAGATAAAAGATGGAAGGATGTCATGAAAAGGATTTTTAGCAGTCAGGGCCTAAACATGCATGAGGATGAAAGGCATGCAAGGGATAGTGAATTGGAATGACATAGTATACTGGGATTGACATGCTTTCAATGGACTGAACCAGAACATGTAAAGCATATAGGGTAAACCTTGGAAAGGTCTGTGGGGCATGGTTGTTGATAGGGAGCTGTGGTTTCAGTACATTGCACATGACAGTTAGAGAATGAATGTGGCTTTCTTCGTCTGTTCTTGGTGCTTCCTTGTTAGTGTGGGGAATGGCGATCAGATATGAAAAAATAAAAAGTTATTTACCTACATTAAAGTTAAAGATTCAGTGTACTTTGAAGAGTAATAACTGTGTCTTTCTTATTTTAACACCCCACTACTGGACTGTTATCTAATCCAGAGGATGAAGTCTTGTCATCAATACACATCCAGTATTTTCAGGGAGTGAACAAAGCAGTAGTTCAAAATGACATCCTTTTAAAATAAAGTTTAGGCTTGTATTTCATGGTCTCATGACTATATTGCAAGCTTTATTGTTTTTTGTAAGGAGTGTTTTAGGAAGTTTTACTGATATAAATTTGAGAATGGATGTTTCATTTAATAGTAACAAGCATTGGTGAAAAAAATTCCTTTGTATTTGGGATTACCTATGAAACTTGCTGAGTTAAAAGTGTTGAGAGCAGAATGCCCTTTTTGGGGAAACTTGCTAACTGTGATTACTTGTGTTTATTCTTTTCCAGGCAGAGTATGTTCGGTACTAGAACTAATACCAGGGAGGACATGGCATAAAACAGCAAAACAGCCTAAAAGTGGTGAGATTTCATCGGCAACAGACGTTTCATCATTATTTACGGGTTGTCAAACAGATGGTTCTCATTTAACTCTGAGTAACCGAGACCAGTGGTCACGGTCGTCAGATATATATGAAATTACCTATGATTTTGAATACCTCAAACAAACAAGACCAAAGCAAGTTCTCCCCGAGATGACTCCAAAAGCTGGGACAGAGTTTCGTTTTAGCAAATTTCCTTCTCAACCGTACCGTGATGGAGCCACACCCAGTGAAGTGACGAGGTATAGTCTTGACTCCTCCTATAGTGTCAGACAAATGATGGACAAAGCTGACAGGTAAGTTGCCCAGAAGTACCCAAAAGGGTTTCAGATTGAGTATTTGTTATTTTGATTATTTATTTTTATTTATTTATTTTGCTTTGTCGCTGTCTCCTGCGTTAGCGAGGTAGCGTAAGGAAACAGACAAAAGAATGGCCCAACCCACCCACACACACATGCATATACATACACGTCCACACACGCAAATATATATACCTATACATCTCAATGTACACATATATATATACACACACAGACATATACATATATGCACATGTACACAATTCATACTGTCTGCCTTTATTTATTCCCATCGCCACCTCGCCACACATGGAATAACAGCTCCCTCCCCCCTCATGTGTGCGAGGTAGCACTAGGAAAAGACAACAAAGGCCCCATTCGTTCACACTCAGTCTCTGGCTGTCATGTAATAATGCACTGAAACCACAGCTCCCTTATCACATCCAGGCCCCACAAAACTTTCCATGGTTTACCCCAGACGCTTCACATGCCCTGGTTCAATCCATTGACAGCACATCGATCCAATTCACTCTATTCCTTGCACACCTTTCACCCTCCTGCATGTTCAGGCCCCGATCACTCAAAATCTTTTTCGCTCCATCTTTCCACCTCCAATTTGGTCTCCCACTTCTCTTTCCCTCCACCTCTGACACATATATCCTCTTGGTCAGTCTTTCCTCTCTCATTCTCTCCATGTGACTAAACCATTTCAAAACACCCTCTTCTGCTCTCTCAACCACACTCTTTTTATTTCTACACATCTCTCTTACCCTTACGTTACTTACTCGATCAAACCACCTCACACCACATTTTGTCCTCAAACATCTCATTTCCAGCACATCCACCCTCCTGCGCACAACCCTATCCATGGCCCACGCCTCGCAACCATACAACATTGTTGGAACCACTATTCCTTCAAACATACCCATTTTTGCTTTCTGAGATAATGTTCTCGACTTCCAAACATTCTTCAAGGCTCCCAGAATTTTCGCCCCCTCCCCCCACCCTATGATTCACTTCCGCTTCCATGGTTCCATCCGCTGCCAGATCCACACCCAGATATCTAAAACACTTTACTTCCTCCAGTTTTTCTCCATTCAAACTTACCTCCCAATATACTTGACTCTCAACCCTACTGTACCTAATAACCTTGCTCTTATTCACATTTACTCTTAACTTTCTTCTTTCACACACTTTACCAAACTCAGTCACCAGCTTCTGCAGTTTCTCACATGTATCAGCCACCAGCGCTGTATCATTAGTGAACAACAACTGACTCACTTCCCAAGCTCTCTCATCCACAACAGACTGCATACTTGCCCCTCTTTCCAAAACTCTTGCATTCACCTCACCTCCCTGACAACCCCATCCATAAACAAATCAAAGAACCATGGAGACATCACACACCCCTGCCGCAAACCTACATTCACTGAGAACCAATCACTTTCCTCTCTTCCTACACGTACACATGCCTTACATCCTCGATAAAAACTTTTCACTGCTTCTAACAACTTTCCTCCCACACCATATATTCTTAATACCTTCCACAGAGCATCTCTATCAACTCTATCATATGCCTTCTCCAGATCCATAAATGCTACATGCAAATCCATTTGCTTTTCTAAGTATTTCTCACATACATTCTTCAAAGCAAACACCTGATCCACACATCCTCTACCACTTCTGAAACCGCAGTGCTCTTCCCCAATCTGATGCTCTTTACATGCCTTCACCCTCTCAATCAATACCCTCCCATATAATTTCCCAGGAATACTCAACAAACTTATACTTCTGTAATTTGAGCACTCACTCTTATCCCCTTTGCCTTTGTACAATGGCACTATGCAAGCATTCTGCCAATCCTCAGGCAACTCACCATGAATCATACATACATTAAATAACCTTACCAACCAGTCAACAATACGGTCACCCCCTTTTTTAATAAATTCCACTGCAATACCATCCAAACCTGCTGCCTTGCCGGCTTTCATCTTCCGCAAAGCTTTTACTACCTCTTCTCTGTTTACCAAATCATTTTCCCTAACCCTCTCACTTTGCACACCACCTCGACCAAAACACCCTATATCTGCCACTCTATCATCAAACACATTCAATAAACCTTCAAAATACTCACTCCATCTCATTCTCACATCACCATTACTTGTTATCACCTCCCCATTAACCCCCTTCACTGAAGTTCCCATATGCCCCCTTGTCATACGCACTTTATTTACCTCCTTCAAAAACATCTTTTTATTCTCCCTAAAATTTAATGAAACTCTCTCACCCCAACTCTCATTTGCCCTCTTTTTCACCTCTTGCACCTTTCTCTTGACCTCCTGCCTCTTTCTTTTATACATCTCCAACTCATTTGCATTATTTCCCTGCAAAAATCGTCCAAATGCCTCTCTCTTCTCTTTCACTAATAATTTTACTTCTTCATCCCACCGCTCACTACCCTTTCTAATCAACCCACCTCCCACGCTTCTCATGCCACAAGCATCTTTTGCGCAAGCCATCACTGCTTCCCTAAATACATCCCATTCCTCCCCCACTCCCCTTACCTCCTTGTTCTCACCTTTTTTCATTCTGTACTCAGTCTCTCCTGGTACTTCCTCACACAAGTCTCCTTCCCAAGCTCACTTACTCTCACCACTCTCTTCACCCCAACATTCTCTCTTCTTTTCTGAAAACCCCTACAAATCTTCATCTTCGCCTCCACAAGATAATGATCAGACATCCCTCCAGTTGAACCTCTCAGCACATTAACATCCAAAAGTCTCTCTTTCGCGTGCCTGTCAATTAACACATAATCCAGTAACGCTCTCTGGCCATCTCTCCTACTTACATACGTATACTTATGTATATCTCGCTTTTTAAACCAGGTATTCCCAATCACTAGTCCTTTTTCAGCACATAAATGTACATAAATCTAGAAGCTCTTCACCATTTCCATTTACAACACTGAACACCCCATGTATACCAATTATTTCCTCAACTGCCACATTACTCACCTTTGCATTCAAATCACCCATCACTATAACCCGGTCTTGTGCATCAAAACCACTAACACACTCATTCAACTGCTTTCAAAACACTTGCCTCTCATGATCTTTCTTCTCATGCCCAGGCGCGTATGCACCAATAATCACCCATCTCTCTCCATCCACTTTCAGTTTTACCCGTATCAATCTAGAATTTACTTTCTTACACACTATCACATACTCCCACAACTCCTGATTCAGGAGTAGTGCTACTCCTTCCCTTGCTCTTGTCCTCTCACTAACCCCTGGCTTTACTCCCAAGACATTCCCAAACCACTCTTCCCCTTTACCCTTGAGCTTTGTTTCACTCAGAGCCAAAACATCCAGGTTCCTTTCCTCAAACATACTACCTATCTCTCCTTTTTTCTCATCTTGGTTACATCCACACACATTTAGACACCCCAATCTGAGCCTTCGAGGAGGATGAGCACTCCCTGCGTGACTCCTTCTTCTGTTTCCCCTTTTAGAAAGTCAAAATACATGGAGGGGAGGGTTTCTGGCCCCCCGCTCCTGTCCCCTTTAGTCGCCTTCTACGACACGTGAGGAATGCGTGGGAAGTATTCTTTCTCCCCTATCCCCAGGGATTATTTTGATATTATACAATAAAAATTTGATGCTGCTTTTCCTCTATACTTAATGTTCTTTATGTTGAGATTTTTGCCTGGATGTGGAAAGGGAGCTGTGGTTTTGGTGCATTACACATGACAGCTAGAGACTGAGTGTTAACGAATGTGGCCTTTTTTTGTCTGTTCTTGGCGCTACCTTAAGGGTGGGGGGGATTGCTATTTCATGTGTGGTGGGGTGGCGACAGGAATGGATAAACGCAGCAAGCATGAATATGTACTTATGTATATGTCTGTGTATGTATATGTATGTATGCAGTGAAATGTATATGTGCAACATGAATTTCCAGTTTGATAGAATGAAAGTAATGATCTGATTGCAAATATGAATGTGATATATGTTTTCAGAGATAGTAACTTAGGTGACAACACAACAGTATTTTACTACACCCACTAACCCTCACTGAAGTTTTGGTGCACTTTTACTGCACTTGCCCACATAGTATCTAGCAGATTTTGACCTCATAGATAGAGTGATTGGTAGAAGTAGCTTCCTTGTGTAGTAGCAAAGTTGCACATTGTGATCCTGCATAAAGCAAGGACTGTGTGTATCCTAATTGTCAATCTCTCCTCACTTATTTTCTCCATATGTCCTGGTACTTGTGTGAGGAAGTATCAGGAGAGACTGAGTACAGAATGGAAAATTTGAGAACAAAGGATGTAAAGGGGGTGGGGGAGGAATGGGATGTATTTAGAGAAGCAGTGATGGCTTGTGCAAAAGATGCTTGTGGCATGAGAAGCGTGGGAGGTGGGCAGATTAGAAAGGGTAGTGAGTGGTGGAATGAAGAGGTAAGACTAATAGTGAAAGAGAAGAGAGAGGCATTTGGATGATTTTTGCAGGGAAATAATGCAAATGAGTGGGAGATGTATGAAAGAAAGAGGCAGGAGGTCAAGAGAAAGGTGCAAGAGGTGAAAATGAGGGCAAATGAGAGTTGGGGTGAGAGAGTATCATTAGATTTTAGGGAGAATAAAAAGCTTGTTTTTGAAGGAGGTAAATAAAGTGCGTAAGACGAGGGAACAAATGGGAACATCAGTGAAGGGGGCTAATGGGGAGGTGATAACAAGTAGTGGTGATGTGAGAAGGAGATGGAGTGAGTATTTTGAAGGTTTGTTGAATGTGTTTGGTGATAGAGTGGCAGATATAGGGTGTTTTGGTTGAGGTGGTGTGCAAAGTGAGAGGGTTAGGGAGAATGATTTGGTAAATAGAGAAGAGGTAGTAAAAGCTTTGTGAAAGATGAAAGCCAGTAAGGCAGTGGGTTTTAATGGTATTGCAGTGGAATTTATTAAAAAGGGGGTGACTGTATTGTTGGTAAGATTATTCACTGTATGTATGACTCATGGTGAGGTGCCTGAGGATTGGCAGAATGCTTGCATAGTGCCATTGTACAAAGGCAAAGGGGATAAAAGTGAGTACTCAGATTACAGAGGTATAAGTTTGTTGAGTATTCCTGGTAAATTATATGGGAGGGTATTGATTGAGAGGGTGAAGGCATGTACAGAGCATCAGATTGGGGAAGAGCAGTGTGGTTTCGGAAGTGGTAAAGGATGTGTGGATCAGGTGTTTGCTTTGAAGAATGTATGTGAGAAATACTTAGAAAAGCAAATGGATTTGTATGTAGCATTTGTGGATCTAGAGAAGGCATATGATAAAGTTGGTAGAGATGCTCTGTGGAAGGTATTAGGAATATATGGTTCAGGAGGCAAGTTGTTAGAAGCAGTGAAAAGTTTTTGTCGAGGATGTAAGGCATGTGTATGTGTAGGAAGAGAGGAAAGTGATTGGTTCTCAGGGAATGTAGGTTTGCGGCAGGGGTGTGTGATGTCTCCATGGTTAATTTGTTTATGGATGGGGCTGTTAGGGAGGTGAATGCAAGAGTTTTGGAAAGAGGGGCAAGTATGCAGTCTGTTGGGAAGTGAGTCAGTTGTTGTTCGCTAATGATACAGCGCTGGTGGCTGATTCACGTGAGAAACTGCAGAAGCTGGTGACTGAGTTTGGTAAAGTGTGTGAAAGAAGAAAGCTGAGAGTAAATGTGAATAAGAGCAAGGTTATTAGGTACAGTAGGGTTGAGGGACAAGTCAATTGGGAGGTAAGTTTGAATGGAGAAAAACTGGAGGAAGTAAAGTGTTTTAGATATCTGGGAGTGGGTTTGTCAGCGGATGGAACCATGGAAGCGGAAGTGAATCATAGGGTAGGGGAGGGGGCGAAAGTTCTGGGAGTGTTGAAGAATGTGTGGAAGTTGAGAACGGTATCTTGGAAAGCAAAAATGGGTATGTTTGAAGGAATAGTTGTTCCAACAATGATATGTGGTTGCTAGGCATGGGCTATAGATAGAGTTGTGCAGAGGAGGGTGGATTTGCTGGAAATGAGATGTTTGAGGACAATATGTGGTGTGAGGTGGTTTGATCGAGTAAGTAATGAAAGGGTAAGAGAGATGTGTGGTAATAAAAAGAGTGTGGTTGAGAGAGCAGAAGAGGATGTTTTGGAATGGTTTGGTCACATGGAGAGAATGAGTGAGGAAAGATTGACAAAGAGGATATATGTGTCAGAGGTGGAGGGAACGAGGAGAAGTGGGAGAGCAAATTGGAGGTGGAAAGATGGAGTGAAAAAGATTTTAAGTGATCGGGGCCTGAACATGCAGGAGGGTGAAAGGCGTGCAAGGAATAGAGTGAATTGGAACAATGTGGTGTACCAGGGTCAACGTGCTGTCAATGGGTTGAACCAGGGCATGTGAAGTGTCTGGGGTGAACTATGGAAAGTTTTGTGGGGCCTGGATGTGGAAAGGGAGCTGTGGTTTCGGTGCATTATACATGACAGCTAGGGACTGAGTGTGAACGAATGTGGCCTTTGTTGTCTTTTCCTAGTGCTACCTTGCGCACATGCGGGTGGAGGGGGTTGTTATTTCATGTGTGGCAGGGTGGCGATTGGAATGAATAAGGGCAGACTATGAATTATGTACATGTGTATATATGTATATATCTGTGGGTGTATATATATGTATATGTTGAGATGTATAGGTATGTATATGTGCGTGTGTGACGTGTATGTATATACATGTGTATGTGGGTGGGGGTGGGTAGGGCCATTCTTTCGTCTGTTTCCGTGCGCTACCTCGCTCATGCAAGAGACAGTGGCAAAGTATAATAAATAAATAGTATAAATGTTCACGTAATTTCAACATGCCTTCAGCTCTGAATCACACTCATATTGCTACACCTCTCTTTTACACTTGTATTACTTACTTGATCAAACCCTCTCAAATATTTAACTTCCAATGTATGGCGGGGTGGTGACAGGAATGGATAAAGGCAGCAAGTATGAATATGTACATCTGTATATATGCATATGTCTGTGTATGTATATGTATGTATGCATTGAAATGTATATGTGTATGTGTGTGTGGGCATTTATGTATATACATGTGTATGTGGGTGGGTTGGGCCATTTGTTGTCTGTTTGTTTGCACTACCTCACGAATGCGGGAGACAGTGGTTAAGTATAATAAAAGAAAAAATTAAACATGTATTGTGCTACATGAATTTCCAGTTTGACCGTTAGAATGTAAGTAATGATCTGATTGCAAATATGAATGTGATAAATGTTTTCAGAGATAGTAACTTAGATGACAACACAACAGTATTTTACTACACTCACTAACCCTCACTGAAGTTTTGGTGCACTTTTACTGTCCTTTCCCACATTGTATCTAGCAGATTTTGACCTCATAGAAAGAGTGATTGGTAGAAGTAGCTTCCTTGCATAGTGGCAAAGTTGCACTTTGTGATCCTGCATAAAGCAAGGACTGGATGCATCCTAATTGTCAATCTCTCCTCACTTATTTTCTCCATATGTCCACGTAATTTCAACATGCCATCAGCTCTCTGAATCACACTCATATTACTACACCTCTCTCTTACACTTTTATTACTTACTTGATCAAACCTTCTCGCACATTTAATTTCCAATGCTCCACCTTCCTCCACTTATTTTCATCTTCAGCCCATGTCTTTCATCCATACATTATGGGGACTGCTATACCTTCAAACATGTCCATTTTCTCCTTCCCAGGTAACGATCTCTCTATACATTCCTCAAAGCTCCCAAAACCTTCATCCCCTCACCCACCGTATGCCACACTTCCATTTCCATTCTTTGTCATGTCCACTCCCAGGTATCTGAAGTGCAGAATTTCTAAATGTATTCATATTATGCACTTGCTGTACCTGTGTGTAATATTAGTGTGTGAAACCAAGTTCTAGGGAAAGAAAGGAAAATCGTCTTTCATTCCTCCCTTCCTGTTGAGAGCTGCTAGATGTCAACCACATCCCCTTCCATCCCTCACTCAGTAGTGGGCCTGACTAGCACAAATGTGTTTATTTGATGTGCTCAGTTTTTCTCTTACTGTTGCATGTTAGTCTGTAAGGTACTTGAAAAGAAAATCTGAAAGCAAATAGATGACCTTTTGCAGAGGAGGTATTACAGTAGTGAGAGACATGGTTTCAGGGAAAGAATGTTATTCATAATAAACCTCTGACATCTTTATGAGAGAGTAAGCTCAGTGTTGGGCAAAAGGTCAGGCTGGGTGGATTGTTTGTATCTGGACTATCAGAAAGCATTTGATGCTAAACTGTGTGGGATGCTGATTAACCCTATAATTCCTCGCTAAGTAAGTATTGAACCAAGCAGGATGGTGGGGCGCTGAAGTCTTCTTGGAGATAGGTTTTGGGTAAGCCGATTAGGATTTGCAGCTGTAAAGTGTATTGAGAGGGATATGTGAAAGGGGGAGGTATGTAGGTTTTGATGATGATGTAGCTATTACTGTGAAGTTGGATTCTTATGGATTGTATTTCAAGGATCGTGTTATTGTGTGTTAGCTGCTTTGCACTGTTATTTGTGTTCTAAATAAATTTACATTTATTCCTTATGGAATTATTTCCTTATGGAAAAATTAGAGCTACAAGTCATAGTTGTTAGTATTACAGTGAATAAAAGATGATTTCTCTTTTTTCAGACCTGAAAGTATGCTAGCTGAGTTGCAAATGTCTTTTGTATGCTTCTTGGTGGGCCAAGTGTGGGATGCTTGGGAACAGTGGCGTTGCTTGATGTCAGCCTTATGTCGGGCTGAAGAACTTCTGCTGCAGATCCCTGAACTGTTTAGCAAATTTATTTCCATCATACATTTTCAGATTCAAGAGGTAAGGTTATTTATTATACTTTGTCGCTGTCTCCCACATTAGTGAGGTAGTGCAAGGAAACAGACGAAAGAAAGGCTCAACTCACCCACATACACATGTATATACATACATGTCCACACATGCACATATACATATCTTTACATCTCAACATATACATATATATATACACACAGACATATACATGTATAAACATGTACATAATTCATACTGTCTGCCCTTATTCATTCCCGTCGCCACCCCGCCACACATGAAATGAAAACCCTTCACCCCGCATGTGCGTGAGGTAGCGCTAGGAAAAGACAACAAAGGCCACGTTCATTCACACTCAGTCTCTACCTGTCATATATAATGCACCGAAACCACAGCTCCTTTTCCACATCCAGGCCCCACAAAACTTTCCATGGTTTACCCCAGACGCTTCACATGCCCTCGTTCAATCCATTGACAGCACATCGACCCCGGTATACCACATTGTTCCAATTCACTGTATTCCTTGCATGCCTTTCACCCTCCTACATGTTCAGGCCCCAATCACTCAAAATCTTTTTCACTCCATTTTTCCATGTCCAATTTGATCTCCCACTTCTCCTCATTTCCTCCACCACTGACACATATATCCTCTTTGTCAATCTTTCCTCACTCATTCTCTCCATGTGACCAAACCATTTCAAAACACCCTCTTCTGCTCTCTCAACCACACTCTTTTTATTACCACACATCTCTCTTACCCTTTCATTACTTACTTGATCAAACCACCTCACACTACATGTTGTCCTCAAACATCTCATTTCCAGCACATTCACCCTCCTCTGCACAACACTATCTGTAGCACATGCCTCGCGACCATATAACATTGTTGGAACCACTATTCCTTCAAACATACCCATTTTTTGCTTTCCAAGATAATGTTCTTAACTTCCACACATTTTTCAATGCTCCCAGAACTTTTGCCCCCTCCTCCACCCTATGATTGACTTCCACGTTCATGGTTCCATCCGCTGCCAAATCCACTCCCAGATATCTAAAACACTTCACTTCCACCAGTTTATCTCCATTCTAACTTACCTCCCAATTGACCTGTCCCTCAACCCTACTGTACCTAATAACCTTGCTCTTATTCACATTTACTCTCAGCTTTCTTCTTTCATACACTTTACCAAATTCAGTCACCAGCTTCTGCAGTTTCTCACCCGAATCAGCCACCAGCACTGTATCATCAGTGAGCAGCAACTGACTCACTTCCCAAGCTCTCTCATCCACAACAGATTGCATACTTGCCCCTCTTTCCAAAACTCTTGCACTCACCTCCCTAACAACCCCATCCATAAACAAATTGAACAACCATGGAGACATCACGCACCCCTGCTGCAAACCAGCATTCACTGAGAACCAATCACTTTCCTCTCTTCCTATTCGTACACATGCTTTACATCCTCGATAAAAACTTTTCACTGCTTCTAACAACTTGCCTCCCACACCATATATTCCTAATACCTTCCACAGAGCACCTCTATCAACTCTGTCATATGCCTTCTCCAGATCCATAAATGCTACACACAAATCCATTTGCTTTTCTGAGTATTTCTCACATACATTCTTCAAAGCAAACACCTGATCCACACATCCTCTACCACTTCTGACACCACACTGCTCTTCCCCAATCTGATGCTATGTACATGCCTTCACCCTCTCAATCAATACCCTCCCATATAATTTCCCAGGAATACTCAACAAACTTAAAAGTTCTGGGAGCATTGAAAAATGTGTGGAAGTCAGCAACGTTATCTTGGAAAGCAAAAATGGGTATGTTTGAAGGAATAGTGGTTCCAACAATGATATATGGTTGCGAGGTGTGGGCTGTAGATAGAGTTGCGTGGAGGAGGGTGGATGTGCTGGAAATAAGATGTTTGAGGACAATATGTGGTGTGAGGTGGTTTGATCGAGTAAGTAATGAAAGGGTAAGAGAGATGTGTGGTAATAAAAAGAGTGTGGTTGAGAGAGCAGAAGAGGGTGTTTTGAAATGGTTTGGTCACATGGAGAGAATGAGTGAGGAAAGATTGACAAAGAGGATATATGTGTCAAAGGTGGAGGGAACAAGAAGTGGGAGACCAAATTGGAGGTGGAAAGATGGAGTGAAAAAGATTTTGAGTGATTGGGGCCTGAACATGCTGGAGGGTGAAAGGCATGTAAGGAATAGAGTGAATTGGAACGATGTGGTATACTGGGGTTGACGTGCTGTCAATGGATTGAACCAGGGCATGTGAAGTGTCTGGGGTAAACTATGGAAAGTTTTGTGGGGCCTAGATGTGGAAAGGGAGCTGTGGTTTTGGTGCATTATACATGACAGGTAGAGACTGAGTGTGAACGACTGTGGCCTTTGTTGTCTTTTCCTAGTGCTACCCAACGCACATGCGGGGGGAGGGGGTTTTCATTTCATGTGTGGCGGGGTGGCGACGGGAATGAATAAGGGCAGACAGTATGAATTATGCACATGTGTATATATGTATATGTCTGTGTGTATATATATGTATATGTCTCTGTGTGTATATATATGTATACGTTGAGATGTATAGGTATGTATATGTACTGTGTGTGGACGTATATGTATATACATGTGTATGTGGGTGGGTTGGGCCATTCTTTTGTTTGTTTCCTTGTGCTACCTTGCTGACGCGGGAGACAGTGACAAAGTAAGTATGATAAATAATAGAATACTTTTATCCCCTTTGCCTTTGTACAATGGCACTATGCAAGCATTCCGCCAATCCTCAGGTAAGGTGTTTACATAAAATAATTCACTCAAACGTTTCATTTCCAACACATCCACCCTCTTCCAAACAGCCTTATCTACAGACCTTGCTTTGCATCCAATAATATTGTTGTGACTACTATTCCTTCAAACATAACCATTTTTGTCCTCCCACATAATGTTCTCTCTTTCCACACATTCTTTAGCACTCCCAGAATCTTTAATCCCTCCCTTGCCGTACAACTCACTTCCACTAACATGGTTCCATTTGCTGCCAAGTCTGCTTTCTGGTACCTAAAACACTTACTTCCTCTGGTTTTTCTCCATTTAAACACCCCCCCCAACAAACCTGCCCCTCATCCTGCTAAACCTGATATCCTTGCTTTTATTCATGCTGTCTCGACTTTCTCCTTCCACTCAAACAAACTTTTTCATGAACTGCTACAGATTCACACTCAAACCACTGCAACTAACACACCTCCCAGGCCCTGTGGTCCCCCACAGACTGCATACTTGCCCCTCTTTCCATGACTCTTGCATTCAACTCCCTCACCACTCCATCCATAAACAAAATGAACAACCATGGTGACATCACACACTCCTGCTGCCGACCAATTTTCACTTGGAACCATTCTCTCTCCTACTCTTCCTTACACCTTGATAAAAACTTCTTACTGCTTCTAGCAACTTTCCTCCCACACTTTATATTCTTAAGACCTTCTACAAGGCATCTCTATCAACCCCATCATATGCCTTCTCCAGATCCATAAATGCCACATACAAATCCATCTATTTCTCTGAGTCCTTTTCACACACATTCTTTAAAGCAATCACCTTATCCATACTTTCTATACCATGTCTGTAACCACTCTGCTCCTCCCCAATCTGATGCTCTGTATATTTCTTCACCTTCTTGGTCAGTACCTTACCATACAACATACCACGTATACTCAACAAACTTATACCTCAGTAGTTTAATCATTTGCCTTTATCCCTTTGCCCCTGTACAGCCACACTATAAATGCATTTCACCAATCCTCAGGCAGCACCTTACCATGATCCATACATACCTTACAAACCAATCAACAACACTGTCACTCCTTTTTTAATAGATTCACCTTCAGTAACATCCACTCCCGTCACCTTGCCTCATTTCATCTTGTGCAAGGCTTTCACTACCTCTTCTCTCTTCAAACCACTCTCCATGACACTTTCTTCACATAGCACCCTGACCCAAACACCCTACATCTGCCACTCTGTCATCACGTACATTTAACAGACCTTCAAAATACTCACACCATCTCCTCTTGACTTCATCACTACCTGTTATCACTTCTTCTTTTGTCCCTTCACAGATATTCCCATTTGTTTTCTCATCTTTTGCACATTATTTACCTTCTAAAACAACTTATTTTTGAGAAGGTTCACTAATATTCACTCACCCCAACTCTCATTTGCCCTCTTTTTCAACCTTTGCACCTTTCTCTTGACCCCATGCTGCTTTCTCTTATACATCCCCCAGTCATTTGCACTTCATCCCTGTAAATACCACCCAAGTGCCTCTCTTTAATCTTTCATTAGCAACTTCTTCATTCCACCACTTGCTACCCTTTCTAATCTGCCCCCCTTTACATGTCTTATGCATCTCTTGTACATGTCAGCCACTGATTCCCTAAATACCTCCCATTCCTCACCCACTCTCCTTTCTTCATTTACTCTCACCTTTAGCCTTTCTACACTCAAGCTCTCCTGGTGTTTCTTCACACATGTCTCTTTCCCAAGCTCATGTGCTCTCACCACTTTCTTCTCACTGACAGCATTTCCTCTTCTCTGAAAACCTCTACAAATTTTCTCTCATGTCTCCACAAGATAGTGATCAAACATCCAACCAGCTGCTCCTCTCAGCATGTTTACATCCAGAAGTCTCTCTTTTACATGCCCATTAATCAATACGTAATCCAATAATGCCCGCTGACCATCTCTCTTACTCAGATACATGTTCTTATGTTGTAAGAGGTCACAGTGGTGAGCATGATCTGGTATACATATAAAACCACAGAAAAATGAAGCATGTTAAGTTCCCAAGTGCACTTTCATGCAATGATCACTTCATCAGGGGAGATAGAAGAATTAGAAAGGAGACTTAGAACAGTCGATCAGTGTACAAGGAAGAGACGTAGCTATGGCACCATCAGTAAATAAGCTTTTCTGGATGGTGTTTTTTGGGTCTGGCATCATGCCTGTCATAAGATTTTTATTTTGTGGACAAGAAAGGGAACTGTTTATAAATTTAGCCTATGACAAAGCTGTTTAGTTTGTATGGACCTTCACCAATATTAATGTTACAATTCATTGTGTAATTAATATTAGAAGATTCAGTGATACTTCTTGTGGTAAAGGAGTTACAGTTGATAACCATATTGGTGTTACTCCACTCAGTACAGTGGTCATAATTTTTGACCAAACAAAGCATTTGAGCCTTGTCTTTATCTTATACTATACTTATGTTACTTTAGTGTAACATAAAAATCCTTACAAGTCTGCCCAACATAAAACATATTAAAATTTTTCGAAGGTTTTCTGTAAACACAGCCTGTAGAATTTTCTGGTGTTTTTTATTAAAGATGTTCTATATTGTGTTGTTATTGCTGAAGGCTGCATTTACATTAAAGGTTTTAAGCAACGAAGAGGGAGTGCTAAAATATTTTTGGTATCAAGGAGAGGCTTGGATTTAACTCATTGAAATGATTTCCTTGCTAAATTTAGGGATTTATCAGTGAAAGTAGTGGTGATGTGAGAAGGAGATGGAGTGAGTATTCTGAAGGTTTGTTGAATGTGTTTGATGATAGAGTGGCAGATATAGGGTGTTGTGGTCGAGGTGGTGTGCAAAGTGAGAGGGTTAGGGAGAATGATTAGGTAAACAGAGAGGAGGTAGTAAAAGCTTTGTGGAAGATGAAAGCCAGTAAGGCAGCAGTTTTGGATGGTATTGAAGTTGAATTGATTAAAAAAGGGGGGTGACTGTATTGTTGACTGGTTGGTAAGGTTATTTAATGTATGTTATTTAATGTATGTATGTATTCCTGGTAAATTATATGGGAGGGTATTGATTGAGAGGGTGAAGGCATGTACAGAGCATCAGATTGGGGAAGAGCAGTGTGGTTTCAGAAGTGGTAGAGGATGTGTGGATCAGGTGTTTGCTTTGAAGAATGTATGTGAGAAATACTTAGAAAAGCAAATGGATTTGTATGTAGCATTTATGGATCTGGAGAAGGCATATGATAGAGTTGATAGAGATGCTCTGTGGAAGGTATTAAGAATATATGGTGTGGGAGGCAAGTTGTTAGAAGCAGTGAAAAGTTTTTATCGAGGATGTAAGGCATGTGTACGTGTAGGAAGAGAGGAAAGTGATTGGTTCTCAGTGAATGTAGGTTTGCGGCAGGGGTGTGTGATGTCTCCATGGTTGTTTAATTTGTTTATGGATGGGGTTGTTAGGGAGGTGAATGCAAGAGTTTTGGAAAGAGGGGCAAGTATGAAGTCTGTTGGGGATGAGAGAGCTTGGGAAGTGAGTCAGTTGTTGTTCGCTGATGATGCAGCGCTGGTGGCTGATTCATGTGAGAAACTGCAGAAGCTGGTGACTGAGTTTGGTAAAGTGTGTGAAAGAAGAAAGTTAAGAGTAAATGTGAATAAGAGCAAGGTTATTAGGTACAGTAGGGTTGAGGGTCAAGTCAATTGGGAGGTGAGTTTGAATGGAGAAAAACTGGAGGAAGTAAAGTGTTTTAGATATCTGGGAGTGGATCTGGCAGCGGATGGAACCATGGAAGCGGAAGTGGATCATAGGGTGGGGGAGGGGGCGAAAATTCTGGGAGCCTTGAAGAATGCGTGGAAGTCGAGAACAGTATCTCGGAAAGCAAAAATGGGTATGTTTGAAGGAATAGTGGTTCCAACAATGTTGTATGGTTGCGAGGTGTGGGCTATGGATAGAGTTGTGCGCAGGAGGATGGATGTGCTGGAAATGAGATGTTTGAGGACAGTGTGTGGTGTGAGGTGGTTTGATCGAGTAAGTAACGTAAGGGTAAGAGAGATGTGTGGAAATAAAAAGAGCGTGGTTGAGAGAGCAGAAGAGGGTGTTTTGAAATGGTTTGGGCACATGGAGAGAATGAGTGAGGAAAGATTGACCAAGAGGATATATGTGTCCGAGGTGGAGGGAACGAGGAGAAGAGGGAGACCAAATTGGAGGTGGAAAGATGGAGTGAAAAAGATTTTCTGTGATCGGGGCCTGAACATGCAGGAGGGTGAAAGGAGGGCAAGGAATAGAGTGAATTGGATCGATGTGGTATACCGGGGTTGACGTGCTGTCAGTGGATTGAATCAGGGCATGTGAAGCGTCTGGGGTAAACCATGGAAAGCTGTGTAGGTATGTATATTTGCGTGTGTGGACGTATGTATATACATGTGTATGGGGGTGGGTTGGGCCATTTCTTTCGTCTGTTTCCTTGCGCTACCTCGCAAATGCGGGAGACAGCGACAAAGCAAAAAAAAAAAAAAAAAAAACTGTATGACAAGAGCAAGGGAAGGAGTAGCACTACTCCAGAAACAGGAGTGGTGAGAGTATGTGATAGAGTGTAAGAAAGTAAACTCTAGATTGATATGGGTAAAACTGAAAGTGGATGGAGAGAGATGGGTGATTATTGGTGCATATGCACCTGGGCATGAGAAGAAAGATCATGAGAGGTAAGTGTTTGGGAGCAGCTGAGTGAGTGTGATAGTAGTTTTGATGCACAAGACCGGGTTATAGTGATGGGTGATTTGAATGCAAAGGTGAATAATGTGGCTGTTTAGGAAGTAATTGGTATACATGGAGTGTTTCGTGATGTAAATGGAAGTGGTGAAGAGCTTGTAGATTTATGTGCTGAAAAAGGACCAATGATTGGGAATACCTGGTTTAAAAAGAGAGGTATACATAAGTATATATATATGTAAGTAGGAGAGATGGTCAGAGAGCGTTATTGGATTACGTGTTAATTGATAGGCATGCAAAATGCAACTGGAGGGATGTCTGATTATTATCTTGTGGAGGTGAAGGTGAAGATTTGTAGAGGTTTTCAGAAAAGAAGAGAGAATGTTGGGGTGAAGAGAGTGGTGAGAGTAAGTGAGCTTGGGAAGGAGACTTGTGTGAGGAAGTACCAGGAGAGACTGAGTACAGAATGGAAAAAGGTGAGAACAAAGAACATAAGGGGAGTGGGGGAGGAATGGGATGTATTTAGAGAAGCTTGTGCAAAAGATGCTTGTGGCATGAGAAGCGTGGGAGGTGGGCAGATTAGAAAGAGTACTGAGTGGTGGGATGAAGAAGTAAGATTATTAGTGAAAGAGAAGAGAGAGGCATTTAGATGATTTTTGCAGGGAAATAATGCAAATGAGTGGGAGATGTATAAAAGAAAGAGGCAGGAGGTCAAGAGAAAGGTGCAAGAGGTGAAAAAGAGGGCAAATGAGAGTTGGGGTGAGAGAGTATCATTAAATTTTAGGGAGAATAAAAAGCTGTTTTGGAAGGAGGTAAATAAAGTGCGTAAGACAAGGGAACAAATGGGAACATCAGTGAAGGGGGCTAATGGGGAGATGATAACAAGTAGTGGTGATGTGAGAAGGAGATGGAGTGAGTATTTTGAAGGTTTGTTGAATGTGTTTGATGATAGAGTGGCAGATGTATGGTGTTTTGGTCGAGGTGGTGTGCATAGTGAGAGAGTTAGGGAGAATGATTTGGTAAACAGAGAAGAGGTAGTAAAAGCTTTGCAGAAGATGAAAGCTGGCAAGGCAGCGGGTTTGGATGGTATTGCAGTGGAATTTGTTAAAAAAAAAGGGGGGTGACTGTATTGTTGACTGGTTGGTAAGGTTATTTAATGTATGCATGACTCATGGTGAGGTGCCTGAGGATTGGAGGAATGCTTGCATAGTGCCATTGTACAAAGGCAAAGGGGATAAGAGTGAGTGCTCAAATTACAGAGGTATAAGTTTGTTGAGTATTCCTGGGAAATTATATGGAAGGGTATTGATTGAGAGGGTGAAGGCATGTACAGAGCATCAGATTGGGGAAGAGCAGTGTGGTTTCAGAAGTGGTAGAGGATGTGTGGATCAGGTGTTTGCTTTGAAAAATGTATTTGAGAAATACTTAGAAAAGCAAATTGATTTGTATGCTGCATTTATGGATCTGGAGAATGCATATGATAAAGTTGATAGAGATGCTCTGTGGAAGATATTAAGAATATATGGCATGGGAGGTAAGTTGTTAGAAGCAGTGAAAAGTTTTTATCGAAGATGTAAGGCATGTGTACGAGTAGGAAGAGAGGAAAGTGATTGGTTCTCAGTGCATGTTGGTTTGCGGCAGGGGTGCATTATGTCTCCATGGTTGTTTAATTTGTTTATGGATTTGTTTGTTAGGGAGGTGAATGCAAGAGTTTTGGAAAGAGGGGCAAGTATGCAGTCTGTTGTGGATGAGAGAGCTTGAGAAGTGAGTCAGTTGTTGTTCGCTGATGATACAGCGCTTGTGGCTGATTCGGGTGAGAAACTGCAAAAGCTGGTGACTGAGTTTGGTAAAGTGTGTGAAATAAGAAAGCTGAGAGTAACTGTGAATAAGAGCAAGGTTATTAGGTACAGTAGGGTTGAGGGACAAGCCAATTGGGGGGTAAGTTTGAATGGAGAAAAACTGGAGGAAGTGAAGTGTTTTAGATATCTGGGAGTGGATTTGTCAGCGGATGGAACCATTGAAGCGGAAGTGAGTCACAGGGTAGGGGAGGGGGGTGAAAGTTCTGGGAGCATTGAAAAATGTGTGGAAGTCGAGAATGTTATCTTGGAAAGCAAAAATGGGTGTTTGAAGGAATAGTGGTTCCAACAATGTTGTATGGTTGCATGGCATGAGCTATAGATGTGCGGACGAGGGTGGATGTGCTGGAAATGAGATGCTTGAGGACAATATGTGGTGTGAGGTGGTTTGATCGAGTGAGTAATGAAAGAGTAAGAGAGATTTGTGGTAATAAAAAGAGTGTGGTTGAGAGAGCAGAAGAGGGTGTTTTGAAATGGTTTGGTCATATGGAGAGAATGAGTGAGGAAAGATTGACAAAGAGGATATATGTGTCAAAGGTGGAGGGAATGAGGAGAAGTGGGAGACCAAATTGGAGGTGGAAAGATGGAGTGAAAAAGAGTTTTGAGTGATGGGGGCCTGAACATGCAGGAGGGTGAAAGGTGTGCAAGGAATAGAGTGAATTGGAACAATGTGGTATACTGGGGTCGATGTGCTGTCAATGGATTGAACCAGGGCATGTGAAGCGTCTGGGATAAACCATGGAAAGTCTTGTGGGGCCTGGATGTGGAAAGGGAGCTGTGGTTTCGGTGCATTATACATGACAGGTAGAGACTGAGTGTGAACGACTGTGGTCTTTGTTGTCTTTTCCTAGCGCTACCCCTCGCACATGCGGGGGGAGGGGGCTGTCATCTCATGTGGCGGGGTGGCGACGGGAATGAATAAGGGCAGACAGTATGAATTATGTACATGTGTTTATATGTGTATATCTGCGTGTATATATATATGTATACGTTGAGATGTATAGGTATGTATATGTACTGTGTGTGGACGTGTATGTATATACATGTGTATGTGGGTGGGTTGGGCCATTCTTTCGTCAGTTTCCTTGCGCTACCTTGCTAACACGGGAGACAGCGACAAAGTATAATAAATAATAATAAGAATATCAATGAAAGATCTAGGGTACTATAACTTGGATACAATGGAGTATATCTTCTCAAACTCATCATTAGTAAATTCCAGACTGCATGTACTGCCTGAAGGAACATCGACTGGAATGATGATGATTTAATTCTGTCATGTTGAGCTGAGTGATAATGAATATATGAACAAACATTGATGAGTTTTCTCTTTATTCTAAACTTAAATGTGTTGCCATTGGAAAATATTTCTATGTTACCATTTATAGACTAGATGATCCATAGGGATAGAGATAATTCACATTGAATTACCCATCACTAATACCCAGTCTCTTACATGAAAACTGATGACATCCTTGTGTTTTGTTTCACCTAGAGCCAGAACGTCCGAGTTTCTTTCCTCAAATGTGGTATCTGTACCTCTTCCCTTTTCATCTTGGATGCATCCATGCACATTTTGACACCCAGCCTAAGCCTTTAAGAAGGATAAGCACTCCCTACTTGGCTTCTTCTTAGTTTTAGAAATTGAAATTCAGGGGGATGGGTTTCCAGCCACCTGCTCCCACCACTTTAGTTGCCTTCTACAACACACAGGGAATATGGAGGTACAATTCTTTCACCCCTTGCCACAGGGATCATTTACATGTATATTTTTTTCATAGTTTTGTGGGGCCTTATACATGACAGCTAGAGAACGAATGTGAATGAATGTGGCCTTTGTTGTCTTTCCTAGCACTACCTCATGCGCATGAGGGGGGAGGGGGTTGTCATTTCATGCAACAGGGTGGTGATGGTAATGAATAAAGGCAGCAAGTATGAATTATGTGCATGTGTATATATGTATATGTCTGTGTATGTATATATAAGTTGAAATGTATAGGTATGTATATGTGCATGTGTGAACGTGTATGTATACACATGTGTATGTGGGTAGGTTGGGTCATTCTTTCATCTGTTTCCTTGCGCTACCTCGCTAACATGGGAGGCAGCAACAAAGTATAATAAAAAATATGAAGAAATTTTCTCTCCATGTGACCAAACCATTTCAATACACCCTCTTCTGCTTTCTCAGCCACATCTCTCTTACCCTTTCATTACTCACTCGATCAGACACCTTAGACCACATATTGTCCTCATACATCTCATTTCCAACACATCCACCCTCCTCCACACAACCCTATCTATAGCCCATGCTTCGCAATCATATAACACTGTTGGAACCACTGTTCTTTCAAACATACCCATTTTTGCTCTCTGAGATAACGTTCTCGCCTTCCAAACATTCTTCAACGCTCCCAGGATTAACAGTGCAAGGGATAAAGTGTGTGATTCTTACTATGAGACTGGTAGTTGAATTTCTTTTCTGATATATGGGTATAATTTTATGTTTTGCTGTGCAAGATATATAAACTAATTAGATTTCATCTTCATTAACAGGTCCCAGAAGATCTATTTGTGGATATTGTTGAGAGCAACAACTTTTTGGCTGCAGCACTGACAACCCTTTTTGCTAATGTAAATGACAATACTTCCTCTCTTCCTACACACTTAGTGAAGAAGGCTCAACGCTTTAAGGTCCACATTACCGAAAAGTTTAAGTGGAATCTGAACTTAGTGGATGAAGGAGAAGATGCTCCGATTATTGTAGAAACTGAAAATGCATCAGTTGACAGAAGTAAACCTATGAGCTCTGCGTAATGAATTTCTGCTTGCATCATATTGTAACTGATTTGTCACACCTTTCATCAATGACTGAGTAGATGATAAATTTTTATAACGTTTCCTCTATTTCATTTTTTCACATCTTTTTCATCTTCACTGGTGTTGTCTTGATGGTTTTTGGAATTCAGTCTCCAGAATGCATGACTTTCATACAGATTTCAGAGGAAAGCAGTTGAAAATTTTCATTAAGAAATTAGAGATATAGAGTGACAGTTACTAAATACACAGAATTGTTCATGGGAATGCTGATGACATATCCATCACATGCAGTCGTATTTACTTTATTATGCTGTCACTCCTACAATAAATAATGCACAGTTTGAAGTTTTGTTTTGACTTGAGTCAGTAATAAGTTAAAAGCTAGTCAGTTTCACTAGAAATTATGTATTTAAAGCTTGAGGATTTTGTTTCCTTTTGAATCAGATTTTGAATTCCACCAATTAGGGATAAGGTCTAGCAGATTATAATGCCTCCATTATCTTACAGTGGTTCAACTTTGATATCATGTTTAAAGGAATATAGGCATTATCATGTTTAAAGGAATATAAGCATTCATGCTGATAGGATGTGTCAGTAACTCTTTCCTTTCCATTGCTTCCTCAGATTAAAGAAATAAAAAGTGAATTATGCCATCTGTCTGTTTCAAAGGACTGGTTAATTGATCCAATAGAGATATGAGAATGCTGTTCCTTTGAAAATATATTTTGCCATAGATCTGTTTATATCATGTCATGTCAGTTACCCATGATTTTGCAAGATTTTCATAAAGAGGTGGAATTATGAGAAGCATTGCTGAAACAATCAGGACTGTTTGTTTTTTGAGGATTATTTTTTCTCAACTGGCATATTTTTACATCCTAACTTCATGGAATTACATTGAATTGTAATATTAATTTCTCACATTGACTCATTGCATTCACATTTGTGCTGCACTCCTCTTAAAACACTTCAGTATTCAACCAGAAGCTCCTGAAGCACTTATAAATCTATCCTATTTCTACATCTTATTGTTTCCTCATGCAAACATAAAAATATTATACAAAGATGTAATCTCTGTTTGATCTCTTGTTTTCTTACTAAGTCTTCCTCACAGGATAGGATATACTGATTCATAGTAACAAAACTAGTCCTAGCTAACCATGTTAGTAGATTCTTTGACACTGTTAAGATTGGACTAGCAATTTACACAGAAAAACTATGTGGATGTAGATATCAGATAAACAAGTGGCTAAGAAACAAAGCATACTTATGGAAATTCATTTGTAAACATTAACAAAATAGTACATGACTTGACCTGTTTTGTATATGTAAATTACCTTAAAATGGGGGGAAAAAAGCTGAACCTCATTGAACCACTAATGAGTTTACAAACAATTTTTCATCATAGTAATAAAGATATTAAAAACTGTAGGGTTAGAAAAATCTATGCTTTTAGTAAAGTTTGATATCTCGAGAACTTTGAACTGAATATAGAATATATATGTGTGTGTGTGTGTGTGTGTGTGTGTGTATGTGTTTGTGTTTATATGTGTAGATGTTACCAGACTCCACCTGCTCAAGTGTACACTTCACTTGAAAAGTCACCTTTAGCAAGTCTGTATCGTTGGGAGGACTGTCTCATTAAAGAACTTAAGAACTCATCTGAAGAAGTGTACATTTCCGTTACTGGAAGTAGTGCAACCTTTGGGCTGCAGGAGCTTCTAAAAGGGATGTGAGTAATACTAGGACTCTTCTATAGAAATTGGTCCTTGGATAATTATTTTTTTTTTTTTTTTTTTATACCTCGTCGCTGTCTCCCGCGGTTGCGAGGTAGCGCAAGGAAACAGACGAAAGAAATGGCCCAACCCCCCCCCATACACATGTACATACACACGTCCACACACGCAAATATACATACCTACACAGCTTTCCATGGTTTACCCCGGACGCTTCACATGCCTTGATTCAATCCACTGACAGCACGTCAACCCCTGTATACCACATCGCTCCAATTCACTCTATTCCTTGCCCTCCTTTCACCCTCCTGCATGTTCAGGCCCCGATCACACAAAATCCTTTTCACTCCATCTTTCCACCTCCAATTTGGTCTCCCTCTTCTCCTCGTTCCCTCCACCTCGGACACATATATCCTCTTGGTCAATCTTTCCTCACTCATTCTCTCCATGTGCCCAAACCATTTCAAAACACCCTCTTCTGCTCTCTCAACCACGCTCTTTTTATTTCCACACATCTCTCTTACCCTTACGTTACTTACTCGATCAAACCACCTCACACCACACATTGTCCTCAAACATCTCATTTCCAGCACATCCATCCTCCTGCGCACAACTCTATCCATAGCCCACGCCTCGCAACCATACAACATTGTTGGAACCACTATTCCTTCAAACATACCCATTTTTGCTTTCCGAGATAATGTTCTCGACTTCCACACATTTTTCAAGGCTCCCAAAATTTTCGCCCCCTCCCCCACCCTATGATCCGCTTCCGCTTCCATGGTTCCATCCGCTGACAGATCCACTCCCAGATATCTAAAACACTTCACTTCCTCCAGTTTTTCTCCATTCAAACTCACCTCCCAATTGACTTGACCCTCAACCCTACTGTACCTAATAACCTTGCTCTTATTCACATTTACTCTTAACTTTCTTCTTCCACACACTTTACCAAACTCAGTCACCAGCTTCTGCAGTTTCTCACATGAATCCGCCACCAGCGCTGTATCATCAGCGAACAACAACTGACTCACTTCCCAAGCTCTCTCATCCCCAACAGACTTCATACTTGCCCCTCTTTCCAAGACTCTTGCATTTACCTCCCTAACAACCCCATCCATAAACAAATTAAACAACCATGGAGACATCACACACCCCTGCCGCAAACCTACATTCACTGAGAACCAATCACTTTCCTCTCTTCCTACACGTACACATGCCTTACATCCTCGATAAAAACTTTTCACTGCTTCTAACAACTTGCCTCCCACACCATATATTCTTAATACCTTCCACAGAGCATCTCTATCAACTCTATCATATGCCTTCTCCAGATCCATAAATGCTACATACAAATCCATTTGCTTTTCTAAGTATTTCTCACATACATTCTTCAAAGCAAACACCTGATCCACACATCCTCTACCACTTCTGAAACCACACTGCTCTTCCCCAATCTGATGCTCTGTACCTGCCTTCACCCTCTCAATCAATACCCTCCCATATAATTTACCAGGAATACTCAACAAACTTATACCTCTGTAATTTGAGCACTCACTCTTATCCCCTTTGCCTTTGTACAATGGCACTATGCACGCATTCCGCCAATCCTCAGGCACCTCACCATGAGTCATACATACATTAAATAACCTTACCAACCAGTCAACAATACAGTCACCCCCTTTTTTAATAAATTCCACTGCAATACCATCCAAACCTGCTGCCTTGCCGGCTTTCATCTTCCGCAAAGCTTTTACTACCTCTTCTCTGTTTACCAAATCATTTTCCCTAACCCTCTCACTTTGCACACCACCTCGACCCAAACACCCTATATCTGCCACTCTGTCATCAGACACATTCAACAAACCTTCAAAATACTCATTCCATCTCCTTCTCACATCACCACTACTTGTTATCACCTCCCCATTTACACTCTTCACTGAAGTTCCCATTTGCTCCCTTGTCTTACGCACCCTATTTACCTCCTTCCAGAACATCTTTTTATTCTCCCTAAAATTTACTGATAGTCTCTCACCCCAACTCTCATTTGCCCTTTTTTTCACCTCTTGCACCTTTCTCTTGACCTCCTGTCTCTTTCTTTTATACTTCTCCCACTCAATTGCATTTTTTCCCTGCAAAAATCGTCCAAATGCCTCTCTCTTCTCTTTCACTAATACTCTTACTTCTTCATCCCACCACTCACTACCCTTTCTAAACAGCCCACCTCCCACTCTTCTCATGCCACAAGCATCTTTTGCGCAATCCATCACTGATTCCCTAAATACATCCCATTCCTCCCCCACTCCCCTTACTTCCATTGTTCTCACCTTTTTCCATTCTGTACACAGTCTCTCCTGATACTTCCTCACACAGGTCTCCTTCCCAAGCTCACTTACTCTCAGTTGAGGGAATAATTGGTGTGCATGGGGTGTTCAGTGTTGTAAATGGAAATGGTGAGGAGCTTGTAGATTTATGTGCTGAAAAAGGACTGATGATTGGGAATACCTGGTTTAAAAAGCGAGATATACATAAGTATACTTATGTAAGTAGGAGAGATGGCCAGAGAGCGTTATTGGATTACGTGTTAATTGACAGGCGTGCGAAAGAGAGACTTTTGGATGTCAATGTGCTGAGAGGTGCAACTGGAGGGATGTCTGATCATTATCTTGTGGAGGCTAAGGTGAAGATTGGATAATTATAAAAAATCAAAATATTTTTTACGTTTGCCATTTCCCACATTATTGAGGTATCACCAAGAACAGATGAGGAAATGGCCACATTCACTCACATCCACTGTTTAGCTGCTGTGTATTATCCACTGAAGCCAGAGCTCCCTATCCATTCCAGTATTTACAGCCCTTTCCTTGGTTTTCCATGACAGCTTCATATTTCTTGGTTCAGCTCATTAACAGCATGTTCTCCCCTATAAACCACAGTCAATTCACTCTGTCCTTTGCAGACCTCACACCCTTCTGCATGTTTAGGGCCTGAGCCTTCAAAGCATCTTTCACTCCTTCCTTTCCCTTGCTTTTCCCTTTTTTGACATGTATACCCTTTTAGTCATCTTTTCCTCACCCATTCTCTCCATATGTCCAGACCATTTCAGCACCCTCTTCAGCTTTCTTACACATTGCTCTTACTACACCTCTTTCTTACCCTATCTTTTTTTATTTAGTCGACCATCCTCACACTACGTACTGTTGTCAAACATTTCATTATCAACACATTCACCCTGTCCTCTATATTTTTGTCTAACATCAGACACCCATCTTTGCCCTTGCTACTTCACTCATGTGGATAATAGTGAGCATGTTTAAAAGGTTTAAGGTTCCTTTCTTGGATGTAATGGTGAGTGCCACAATGGGATCTTTTGTCACCAGTGTTTACAGAAAGCCCACAAACCAAGGTGAATGGAATGTGAATGCACTCAAAATTACAAGGGGAGTGTCATTTGTGCATATATGAGGAAAGGTTTGCTCAACCTGGCAACTTCTACACCTAGAACTTGGACATGTCTGGCAAATGTTGATTAACAATGGAAATTTAGATACTAAATTTGATACCATTGTGAACAACATATTAGAGCAACATCCTATGGCAAACAGACAACCTCAGTGTGACAGCATTAAAGTTTACGAGAACATTTACAGCAACATATCAAAAGGACGAAAAGGTAATGCAAGATAGTGTGGCCAGATACTGCAATGTGATTGGTGAAGACAAGGATATCAGTCTGATGATGTACTACTACAATTCGAAAATATGTTCATTTGTAATGAACAAGAATATGGTCGGTTGCTTTGAAAGTATGAATGGTACCAATGTGGTATATGAGTACCAGTGCAATACTGGGGGACTCAGCCCCACCACATAACTACATTGGACTTACAACCTGCACCGTGAGCTGCCCCCTCTCGCTTTACTTACAAGAAGGTGGAATCAAACAATATCAAGAACAAAAGCATGGAATGAGACTACGAGGGAAATTATAGGAATAATACCAAAATCATCACTAGTTGCAGTAATCGGAGAATACTACAGATATTAGAATCCATCCACATTAGAAAGCACCTGTCGTCAACATCCAGACAAACATGACCACCAGCATACAGCTCTTTGATAGCCTGTCAATGAGACGTAGACCTAATGGTGGTTTAGGACAAATGAGACAAGTCATTGACCCACCACAAGCTACTGAGTCCACCATTTCTGGACAGTGGAAATGAGGTCGTGAGTTAGGAAGGTGAGAGAACGAGATGAATCCAACCTGACCTCAGCTCCACATCCGGACAATAATGGTGTCGTTTGGTCATACTTAGTGTATTCAGGGTTGGACTTTCTATATTTCTACTTTGTTTAATATTGTTCTAATGTGTTTTTCCTGAACTGTAAAGTTTTTCTGTATTTCCTGTTTGATATTGTTCTAATGTGTTTTCCTAAAGTGTGAAGTTATTCTGTATTTCTTTTTCCATATGTTGTATTTAGATTGTAACTCATACAGCCCTGCATGATATTGTTAATTTGTTTTGCCAGTGTGTACCCATATCTGCAGCAAGTCTCTAAGGTAAGAAGCCTCTGATCGATAGATTAATGTAGGTAAGGGAAGTTGGCAAATGAGATCCGTAACTTCAGGATGAGGATTGGCTCTGAGGGTCGGGCCAGTTGGGCCTGGGTTTAGGTGCAGGGCAGGGCTAGTTGGCTACCCACTACTCTGAACTGAGCTCAGACTGGTATATCTCCTACCCTTCTATGAGCATGTTAGGCTACATGGGCTTGTGCTCGATTGATGGCAGTTCTGTGGGCCCCTTTCTGAAAAGGTAGGTGGATGGGTTGGTAGGCTGCAGGAGCTGCTTGCCGGATTCACTCCAAACCCACCTTGGCTGGCGCCAAGCGATCAGCTCAGAAGTGGCATAGACCAGGGGAATCCAAATAATTAAAACAAAAGCATTGCAGTGGTTGCAGTTGATGTTGATGCAATGTGATTTCTGCACAGTGCTCTGAATATCAAAGTGAAGAGAGATTCAACCAAGCATGTAAACAGCTGGAGTACCTGTGACTCATCACTTAATTCGTGATGCACATGAATGGGTTAAGGAGATTCCCAGTGTCCCTATCTACCATACCCACAGGCATGGGAATGAGCCTGCACTAAACTGCAGGAATGAAGACACTGTTGAGCTTGATTCTAGTCTGATATTGTAATGAGACATCAAAGGTGTAGCATAAGTAGGTCATCTTTCACAGCCGACAGTGAAATACCATGACTGATCGTTTCTCTACTTACGTGGTAAGTCGGAATCGGAGCTTCCCCAGGCAGGAGTGTCTCCTATGTCTAGCCCTAAGCAGCAGAAGAGCTACTATGATGACTGACCTGATTAAAAAAAAGCTACCATCTGTCCTCCTGTCGATATCCCTGCACACACACACACACACACACAGACACACACCTGGCATCCATGGTGGATGCTCTTGTATGGTTAGTTGCACAGCTGTGGTGCTGCTGGCAGTTTTTGTGTCTGGTTGGCTGCTCCAGCTGTAGGCTACGGCCCCAAGCCCGGGTGTTCACAGCTGCCGTGATCCGCTCTGAGGACAGTATCAGCTGGAGAGTTTGACTGAGGCAGTACATCTGTCAAATGATACTAAGGTGAGTAGTATTGGTTATATAATTGCCTGGTCATTGGGTGACTTCTAATGCATTTAAGAAAAGCCTTGAAGAAGAAGAAGAAGGGGGCATGTATACAAGGACCAGTGAGAGGAAAAGAGTAATTTACATATATTTATTTATTTATTTATTTTGCTTTGTCGCTGTCTCCCGCGTTAGCGAGGTAGCGCAAGGAAACAGACGAAAGAATGGCCCCACCCACCCACATACACATGTATATACATACACGTCCACACATGCAAATATACATACCTATACATCTCAATGTATACATACATTGTTTGGTAAAGTGTGTGAAAGAAGAAAGTTAAGAGTAAATGTGAATAAGAGCAAGGTTATTAGGTACAGTAGGGTTGAGGGTCAAGTCAATTGGGAGGTGAGTTTGAATGGAGAAAAACTGGAGGAAGTAAAGTGTTTTAGATATCTGGGAGTGGATCTGGCAGCGGATGGAACCATGGAAGCGGAAGTGGATCATAGGGTGGGGGAGGGGGCGAAAATCCTGGGAGCCTTGAAGAATGTGTGGAAGTCGAGAACATTATCTCGGAAAGCAAAAATGGGTATGTTTGAAGGAATAGTGGTTCCAACAATGTTGTATGGTTGCGAGGTGTGGGCTATGGATAGAGTTGTGTGCAGGAGGATGGATGTGCTGGAAATGAGATGTTTGAGGACAATGTGTGGTGTGAGGTGGTTTGATCGAGTAAGTAACGTAAGGGTAAGAGAGATGTGTGGAAATAAAAAGAGCGTGGTTGAGAGAGCAGAAGAGGGTGTTTTGAAATGTTTTGGGCTCATGGAGAGAATAAGTGAGGAAAGATTGACCAAGAGGATATATGTGTCAGAGGTGGAGGGAACGAGGAGAAGTGGGAGACCAAATTGGAGGTGGAAAGATGGAGTGAAAAAGATTTTGTGTGATTGGGGTCTGAACATGCAGGAGGGTGAAAGGAGGGCAAGGAATAGAGTGAATTGGATCGATGTGGTATACCGGGGTTGACGTGCTGTCAGTGGATTGAATCAGGGCATGTGAAGCGTCTGGGGTAAACCATGGAAAGCTGTGTAGGTATGTATATTTGCGTGTGTGGACGTATGTATATACATGTGTATGGGGGTGGTTTGGGCCATTTCTTTTGTCTGTTTCCTTGCGCTACCTCGCAAACGCGGGAGACAGCGACAAAAAAAATATATATATATATATATATATATATATATATATATATATATATATATATATATATATATATATATATATATATATATGTACAGAGCATCAGATTGGGGAAGAGCAGTGTGGTTTCAGAAGTGGTAGAGGATGTGTGGATCAGGTGTTTGCTTTGAAGAATGTATGTGAGAAATACATAGAAAAGCAAATGGATTTGTATGTAGCATTTATGGATCTGGAGAAGGCATATGATAGAGTTGATAGAGATGCTCTGTGGAAGGTAATTAAGAATATATGGTGTGGGAGGCAAGTTGTTAGAAGCAGTGAAAAGTTTTTATCGAGGATGTAAGGCATGTGTACGTGTAGGAAGAGAGGAAAGTGTTTGGTTCTCAGTGAATGTAGGTTTGCGGCAGGGGTGTGTGATGTCTCCATGGCTGTTTAATTTGTTTATGGATGGGGTTGTTAGGGAGGTAAATGCAAGAGTTTTGGAAAGAGGGGCAAGTATGAAGTCTGTTGGGGATGAGAGAGATTGGGAAGTGAGTCAGTTGTTGTTCGCTGATGATACAGCGCTGGTGGCTGATTCATGTGAGAAACTGCAGAAGCTGGTGTGTGAAAGAAGAAAGTTAAGAGTAAATGTGAATAAGAGCAAGGTTATTAGGTACAGTAGGGTTGAGGGTCAATTCAATTGGGAGGTGAGTTTGAATGGAGAAAAACTGGAGGAAGTGAAGTATTTTAGATATCTGGGAGTGGATCTGGCAGCGGATGGAACCATGGAAGCGGAAGTGGATCATAGGGTGGGGGAGGGGGCGAAAATTCTGGGAGCCTAGAAGAATGTGTGGAAGTCGAGAACATTATCTCGGAAAGCAAAAATGGGTATGTTTGAAGGAATAGTGGTTCCAACAATGTTGTATGGTTGCGAGGCGGGGACTATGGATAGAGTTGTGCGCAGGAGGATGGATGTGCTGGAAATGAGATGTTTGAGGACAATGTGTGGTGTGAGGTGGTTTGATCGAGTAAGTAACGTAAGGGTAAGAGAGATGTGTGGAAATAAAAAGAGCGTGGTTGAGAGAGCAGAAGAGGGTGTTTTGAAATGGTTTGGTCACATGGAGAGAATGAGTGAGGAAAGATTGACCAAGAGGATATATGTGTCGGAGGTGGAGGGAACGAGGAGAAGAGGGAGACCAAATTGGAGGTGGAAAGATGGAGTGAAAAAGATTTTGTGTGATCGGGGTCTGAACATGCAGGAGGGTGAAAGGAGGGCAAAGAATAGAGTGAATTGGAGCGATGTGGTATACCGGGGTTGACGTGCTGTCAGTGGAGTGAATCAAGGCATGTGTATGGGGGTGGGTTGGGCCATTTCTTTCGTCTGTTTCCTTGCGCTACCTCGCAAACGCGGGAGACAGCGACAAAGCAAAAAAAAAAAAATAAATATATATATATATATATATTTGCGGAAGATGAAAGCCGGCAAGGCAGCAGGTTTGGATGGTATTGCAGTGGAATTTATTAAAAAAGGGGGTGACTGTATTGTTGACTGGTTGGTAAGGTTATTTAATGTATGTATGACTCATGGTGAGGTGCCTGAGGATTGGCGGAATGCGTGCATAGTGCCATTGTACAAAGGCAAAGGGGATAAGAGTGAGTGCTCAAATTACAGAGGTATAAGTTTGTTGAGTATTCCTGGTAAATTATATGGGAGGGTATTGATTGAGAGGGTGAAGGCATATACAGAGCATCAGATTGGGGAAGAGCAGTGCGGTTTCAGAAGTGGTAGAGGATGTGTGGATCAGGTGTTTGCTTTGAAGAATGTATGTGAGAAATACTTAGAAAAGCAAATGGATTTGTATGTAGCATTTATGGATCTGGAGAAGGCATATGATAGAGTTGATAGAGATGCTCTGTGGAAGGTATTAAGAATATATGGTGTTGGAGGCAAGTTGTTAGAAGCAGTGAAAAGTTTTTATCGAGGATGTAAGGCATGTGTACGTGTAGGAAGAGAGGAAAGTGATTGGTTCTCAGTGAATGTAGGTTTGCGGCAGGGGTGTGTGATGTCTCCATGGTTGTTTAATTTGTTTATGGATGGGGTTGTAAGGGAGGTAAATGCAAGAGTCCTGGAAAGAGGGGCAAGTATGAAGTCTGTTGGGGATGAGAGAGCTTGGGAAGTGAGTCAGTTGTTGTTCGCTGATGATACAGCGCTGGTGGCTGATTCATGTGAGAAACTGCAGAAGCTGGTGACTGAGTTTGGTAAAGTGTGTGGAAGAAGAAAGTTGAGAGTAAATGTGAATAAGAGCAAGGTTATTAGGTACAGTAGGGGTGAGGGTCAAGTCAATTGGGAGGTGAGTTTGAATGGAGAAAAACTGGAGGAAGTGAAGTGTTTTAGATATCTGGGAGTGGATCTGTCAGCGGATGGAACCATGGAAGCGGAAGTGGATCATAGGGTGGGGGAGGGGGCGAAAATTTTGGGAGCCTTGAAAAATGTGTGGAAGTCGAGAACATTATCTCGGAAAGCAAAAATGGGTATGTTTGAGGGAATAGTGGTTCCAACAATGTTGTATGGTTGCGAGGCGTGGGCTATGGATAGAGATGTGCGCAGGAGGATGGATGTGCTGGAAATGAGATGTTTGAGGACAATGTGTGGTGTGAGGTGGTTTGATCGAGTAAGTAACGTAAGGGTAAGAGAGATGTGTGGAAATAAAAAGAGCGTGGTTGAGAGAGCAGAAGAGGGTGTTTTGAAATGGTTTGGTCACATGGAGAGAATGAGTGAGGAAAGATTGACCAAGAGGATATATGTGTCGGAGGTGGAGGGAACGAGGAGAAGAGGGAGACCAAATTGGAGGTGGAAAGATGGAGTGAAAAAGATTTTGTGTGATCGGGGCCTGAACATGCAGGAGGGTGAAAGGAGGGCAAGGAATAGAGTGAATTGGAGTCATGTGGTATACAGGGGTTGACGTGCTGTCAGTGGATTGAATCAAGGCATGTGAAGCGTCTGGGGTAAACCATGGAAAGCTGTGTAGGTATGTATATTTGCGTGTGTGGACGTGTGTATGTACATGTGTATGGGGGGGGGGGGTTGGGCCATTTCTTTCGTCTGTTTCCTTGCGCTACCTCGCAAACGCGGGAGACAGCGACAAAGTATAAAAAAAAAAAAAAAAAAAAAAATATATATATATATATATATATATATATATATATATATATTTTGCTTTGTCGCTGTCTCCCGCGTTTGCGAGGTAGCGCAAGGAAACAGAGGAAACGTAAGGGTAAGAGAGATGTGTGGAAATAAAAAGAGCGTGGTTGAGAGAGCAGAAGAGGGTGTTTTGAAATGGTTTGGTCACATGGAGAGAATGAGTGAGGAAAGATTGACCAAGAGGATATATGTGTCGGAGGTGGAGGGAACGAGGAGAAGAGGGAGACCAAATTGGAGGTGGAAAGATGGAGTGAAAAAGATTTTGTGTGATCGGGGTCTGAACATGCAGGAGGGTGAAAGGAGGGCAAAGAATAGAGTGAATTGGAGCGATGTGGTATACCGGGGTTGACGTGCTGTCAGTGGAGTGAATCAAGGCATGTGTATGGGGGTGGGTTGGGCCATTTCTTTCGTCTGTTTCCTTGCGCTACCTCGCAAACGCGGGAGACAGCGACAAAGCAAAAAAAAAAAAAAAAAAATATATATATATATATATATATATATATATATATATATATATATATATATATATATATATATATATATATATTTTGCTTTGTCGCTGTCTCCCGCGTTTGCGAGGTAGCGCAAGGAAACAGAGGAAAGAAATGGCCCAACCCACCCCCATACACATGTATATACATAAACGTCCACACACGCAAATATACATACCTATACATCTCAGTGTACACATATATATGCACACACAGACACATACATATATACCCATGCACACAATTCACACTCTGCCTTTATTCATTCCCATCACCACCTCGCCACACATGGAATACCATCCCCCTCCCCCCTCATGTGTGCGAGGTAGCGCTAGGAAAAGACAACAAAAGCCCCATTCGTTCACACTCAGTCTCTAGCTGTCATGCAATAATGCCCGAAACCACAGCTCCCTTTCCACATCCAGGCCCCACACAACTTTCCATGGTTTACCCCAGACGCTTCACATGCCCTGATTCAATCCACTGACAGCACGTCAACGCCGGTATACCACATCGATCCAATTCACTCTATTCCTTGCCCGCCTTTCACCCTCCTGCATGTTCAGGCCCCTATTACTCAAAATCTTTTTCACTCCATCTTTCCACCTCCAATTTGGTCTCCCACTTCTCCTCGTTCCCTCCACCTCCGACACATATATCCTCTTGGTCAATCTTTCCTCACTCATTCTCTCCATGTGCCCAAAACATTTCAAAACACCCTCTTCTACTCTCTCAACCACGCTCTTTTTATTTCCACACATCTCTCTTACCCTTACATTACTTACTCGATCAAACCACCTCACACCACACATTGTCCTCAAACATCTCATTTCCAGCACATCCACCCTCCTGCGCACAACTCTATCCATAGCCCACGCCTCGCAACCATACAACATTGTTGGAACCACTATTCCTTCAAACATACCCATTTTTGCTTTCCGAGATAATGTTCTCGACTTCCACACATTCTTCAAGGCTCCCAGGATTTTCGCCCCCTCCCCCACCCTATGATTCACTTCCGCTTCCATGGTTCCATATGCTGCCAAATCCACTCCCAGATATCTAAAACACTTCACTTCCTCCAGTTTTTCTCCATTCAAAATTACCTCCCAATTGACCTGTCCCTCAACCCTACTGTACCTAATAACCTTGCTCTTATTCACATTTACTCTCAGCTTTCTTCTTTCACACACTTTACCAAACTCAGTCACCAGCTTCTGCAGTTTCTCACCCGAATCAGCCACCAGCACTTTATCATCAGCGAACAACTCACTCAATTCCCAAGCTCTCTCATCCGCAACAGACTGCATACTTGCCCCTCTTTCCAAAACTCTTGCATTCACCTCCCTAACAACCCCATCCATAAACAAATTAAACAACCATGGAGACATCATGCACCCTTGCTACAAACCAACATTCACTGAGAACCAATCACTTTCTTCTCTTCCTACACGTATACATGCCTTACATCCTCGATAAAAACTTTGCTTCTAACAACTTGTCACCCACACCATATATTCTTAATACCTTCCACAGAGCATCTCTATCAACTCTATCATATGCCTTCTCCGGATCCATAAATACTACATACAAATCCATTTGGTTTTCTAAGTATTTCTCACATACATTTTTCAAAGCAAACACCTGATCCACACATTCTCTACCACTTCTGAAACCACACTGCTCTTCCCCAATCTGGTCATCTGTACATGCCTTCACCGTCAATCAATACCCTCCCATATAATTTCCTAGGAATACTCAACAAACTTATACCTCTGTAATTTGAGCACTCATCTTTATCCCCTTTCTTTTTGTACAATGGCACTATGCAAGCATTCTGCCAATCCTCAGGTACCTCACTATGAGTCATACATACATTGAATAACCTAACCAACCAGTCAACAATACAGTCACCTTTTTTTTTTTTTTTTTAATAAATTCCACTGCAATACCATCCAAACCCGCTGCCTTGCCGGCTTTCATCTTACGCAAAGCTTTTACAACTTCTCTGTTTACCAAATCATTCTCCCTAACCTTCTCACTTTGGACACCACCTCGACCAAAACACCCTATATCTGCCACTCTATCATCAAACACATTTAAAAAACCCTTCAAAATACTCACTCCATCTCCTCACATCACCACTACTTGTTATGGCCTCCCCATTATCCCCCTTCACTGATGTTCCCATTTATTCCCTTGTCTTATGCACTTTATTTACCTCCTTCCAAAAATATCTTTTTATTCTCCCTAAAATTTAATGATACTCTCTCACCCCAACTCTCATTTGCCCTCTTTTTCACCTCTTGGACCTTTCTCTTGACCTCCTTTGGCATGCATACATTGGTGTATATGTTCCATGGGATAATAGAGAGATAGCAAAACCTGACAGATGACCACACAGTCGCGTGTCGTCGTTTGAGTTTTTCGCTCTCTCAGCTAATACGCATCTCTGGGTTTTGTAGAGTTCAGCTGCTGATCTTATTACACAATGCCTCTGGGGTGTAGTAAACCCGTTCATCGTTTGTCCTTATCAGTCAGTACAAAATTTAAAGACAGGTGGTCGATTGTGACTTTAAGTAGTTTCCCCTTAAAAGTGTGTTTGATGATAATTTTAGATTTCTTTTTCATGTATTTCCAGGACGAGGACCAATTTTTATCTTTTAGCGTGACGTGCTTCCCATATATCCCTTGGGCGTATCGACCCATTAAATGAATACGTCTGGATAAATGATACCTCTTCACGGTGGGTACAAAAGATTTATATGCATATGTATATGAGAATATAACCTGAAAAGAAGGGCACCAGCTGTTATACACTAACAGAACCTGAATGTGACAGACGGTGCTCGTGTGAAAATAAAATACGAGGGAGGGATTTCTCGGCGACGAGCGATGACGTGCCGTTTTCTAAAGGTCGGTGTTTGTATAGGCGTTATACTGTCTTTGTTCTGAGTGACATCCCACCAATTTTTGTATTGTCTTTCAGAAGCCTGTTATCATTTTTTTCCTTGCAGTTTTTGTCCCTAGCCGCACCCCATATCTCTACCAATCCAGGCATGAATCTCTCTTAAAATGTTGCGTGTGTGAAAAATTTTCTGAACAGCACCAATACTGGCGTGCTGTTTTTTCCTGAAAAGATTTTTTTTTGCGTTGTGGGATGTATGTATATGGTGGTCGTTATTATTGGTATTTTTTTCTATTCTATTTTTATCTTGGTTACGTTTTTCGGTTCATTCTGGTATAATGAAAAAGTGGATAGTAATGTGTCCACATTGAATTTTTTTTTCATATTACTCCGTTCTTTTCTGATGTTTTGCTTCTGTGGAGACGAGAGAGAAACAACAGTACGACCCCGGAGAACGACGGAACGACCCTCCCTTGAGCACGACGACCCACATTTAAGGAAGACTGTGTGACTTCTGGGAATGATAGCCTTTCCTTTTTTATCTATCCCTTAAGGGTCAGGGCAGAGACCTGGCTATCATACGCAAGGGTCGTACCATCATGCTTGAGGGGTCGTCCTGTCATGTTCATGGGTACAGAAACTAGAAGAAAGTTCAGTTAATCTCAGATCAACTGATAATCACTTCTATGACCAAACACTTGATAAGAAAATATTATGTACGTGTCACAACTACCTTACAGTCGGATGCATTACGGGTGTGCCATAGTCAGTAATACTACAGGGGTGTTGCAGTCAGATGCATAACAGGCGTGCCAGTGAAATGTAAAAAAGGTTTGCTACAGTCAGATGTGCTTCAAGTATGCCAATATTACAGTCAGATGTACTACAGCTATGCCTATATCATGGTCAGATGTACTGTAGGTGTTCCATTATCAAAGCCAAGTGTACTACAGGTATGCCAATATTACAGTCAGATTTACTACAGGTGTACCTACATCATGGTCAGATGTACTGTAGGTGTTCCATTATCACAGCCAGGTGTACTACATGTATGCCAGTATCACGGTCAGATGTACTGCAGGTGTGCCAATACGACATTCAAATGTATATCTGTCTCGGACAGATATACTCTAGGGGTGCCACAATCAGATGTACTACAGATGAGTCACTGTTACAAGTTCTTCATTCAGCGAAACGTCAGATGTGCCGGTTATATGAACGTCGAACGTGCTACAGTCAGATGCATTTCAGGTTTGCTACTGTCACATGCACCAGAGGTGTCCTATAGCCCGATGTGCTTCAGATGTACTAGTCAGATACGTCACAGGTGTGCCACATTGTGTTACAGATGTTTCACGATCAGATGTACTTAGGCTGTGCCACAGTCGTATGTGCTACAAGTATGTCATGTACAGCAGTTGTATTACAGATGAGCCAAATGTACCGAAGTCCATTGTACTAAAAGTCCACAATAATTAGTCGTACTACATGTACACACGTTTGAAAGAAATGTGTTCTCCCACTTTGTGTTTGAAACTATATGACACCTCAGGCGAAGGATTTCGAGAAATGCCCGTTGGTCTGGCTTCACATTTATCCCTGCTTTCATGATATTGTAATATACTGATCACTGGCGACGCTTCCTGTCATATGCTATGAATAATGTTATGCTGATTCCACATTTCGATGGAAGTGACTGTAAAGTGGGACGGCCATAATTGCTATCAGGGAAATTTTGTCTTGCATTCACGCTCACCAATCGAGACAAAACGATTTGTTTTTATTTCCATTTCGAAATTTATCGGACCCGGGAATATGGATTTTTCTTTTTTCTTACCGTGTGTTCTCTGTTAAGAAATACTGCAGATGCTCCGTAACCAATTGTACACGGTGCTAAATCTCCATGTACTACGTGTGTCCTAGAGACAGATGTACTGAAGTTATGCCACAATCCTGGGTGAAGAATAAGGATCTGTGTACTGCAGGTGTCCACGTCATCACAACAGGTGTGTTGCAGTTCGACAATATTACATTTACAACGGGTGAATTATTGTTGTATCTTACAGTTGTGCTGTGGTTATTTGGGGAGTACTGCGGTCGTACTTCACCTTGATTGTACGTGCAGTAGATGTGCGACGCTGTGACATCGTAGACGCCATTACTGAGACGCATTACGAGGGAAATATCTGTCCGAGACAGATATGCATTTGAATGTCCTATTGGCACACCTGCAGTACATCTGACCGTGATACTGGCATACATGTAAGTGTAACATCGAGGTGTACCACAGAAGCTATACAGATGTACGCAGGTGACATGCAGTGTACTGTGCTAATTGTACCCCCCTTAGTTGATGTTGGGTTTGTAGCCGTTAAGTGTTGTATTCAGGTGTACTAACATTACATGTATTTTGACTGCACCATAATAAGTGTATTTAAGTCGTAACCCATTTCATTTACCGGCAATTAAACGACATAAAACTCGTTCGTCTCATTATGTTTTGCTGCTGAGTGAAAATTTCACATTACATGTACTTATGAGAGACATCAACCAGCGTAAACTGCCAAGGGAATCGAAACTGACAAACATCGTTTGAAATTCCCACCACATTCGCTCGGCTGTGATTGGCCGTTCACCGTCTTGTGCATTGCCAGTTCATGATTTTGTGAAGTCGATTTATGAAGTGAGCTGACACTCCATACGTTCGTTCGTGTGTGTGTGTGTGTTTCATAGTTTTGGGCGGATGAAGCAACAACTCCGAGTCGTGCGAGTGTGGGGCGTGGATTTCGATAGCCACAGAATGGATCGAGGGGCCGACAGCAACGTGACTCCAACGGTAAGTGTGGTGTGCAAACGGGAACCTGGGTGAAACGTGGTGGTGACGAATTGTCTCTCAGTTATTGTATGATCAAGTATAGATTGATAGTCTATTGGAGCATCGATGCATACGTATTGACTGATTTGTCAGTTGAAAGCTCCCAATAGTTTATCCTCAGAGGAAGGTTGGGTGGGATAGATAGAATGAGATTGTTTACCTTGCTGATTTATAGGGAGGGAGGCTGGGCATTATTTTGTACTCTAGGATGGTGGATGTGGTTTCGGCTTGGCCATCAAACTATTTGGAAGTTAAGATTTTGTTTTACTGATAGTTCTTGATGTGTTTTATACGATGGTGACCTTCATTTCTACTTCAAATCCCCCGCTTCCACTAGTTCCCCCCCCCCCCCCTAATCAACTATACCGGGAACTCCCTCCCCACAGTGAGAACTAGGGTTTTGGATGGAGGGAAATCACTAGAAACAGTGATTTGCTTTAGAAAAGAGGGTCAGGATCGTTCAGAAGACATCAAAAACCACCGGAAGGTCAATTTCAACCAAACGTAACCTAACCCACTAGCCTAACCTAACTGAATTCGCGGTTTGTCAGAAACGGTGGTGATATCGCTTGTAAGTCGGCGTATGCGTTCGCATCAGCGTCCTCTTTTTTTAAGATACGTGAAATATTTCACCTTTATTCTCCATGGGGCTTATTTTCCCGTGATGTATGTGTGTGTGTGTATGTGTGTTACCAGGCTCCGCATGCAAGTGGTTACGCCACGAATGGAAAGTTTAATGCCCCTTTGGAAATGCCAAAGGTCAAGAGAGTGGCGTGGAGGCATCCAAAAATATAGAGGGAAATTGAAGGTTTAATTTAAATCTACTGTATGGTCGCCAAAGGCCTTTACAGGGGAATAGAGGCATCCAAAGGCAAAGAAACAAATGGAAAGTCTACTTTAATGTCCCTTTTGGGGTGCCACAGGGCAAGAGAGTGGCGTGGAGGCATCCGAAAATGTAGAGGGAAAAGGTTTAATTTAAATACCCTTTGAGATCGCCAAAGGCAATTACAGGGGCATAGAGGCATCCAAAGGCAAAGAAACAAATGGAAAGTCTACTTTAATGCCCCTTTGGGGTTGCCAAAGGACAAGAGAGTGACGTGGAGGCATCCAAAATTATAGAGGGAAGTTGAAGGTTTATTTAAAATCCCCTTTGAAGTCGCCAAAGGCCTTTACAGGGGAATATCGGCATCTAAAGTGAAAGAGACAATTGAAAGTTTACTTAATAGATCCTTTTGGGGGTGGCAAAGGGCAAGAGAGTGGCGTAGAAGCATCCAAAAATATAGAGGGAAACTGAAGGTTTAATTTAAATCCCCTTTGAGGTCGCCAAAGGCCTTTACAGGGGAATAGCGGCATCTAAAGGGAAAGAGACAAATTGAAAGTTTACTTAAAAGACCCTTTGGGGGTGAAAAAATCCAATAGAGTGGCGTGGAGGCATCCTATGATATAGAAGGAAATTGAAGGTTTGATTTAAATCCCTTCCTAGGTCGCCAAAGGCCTTTACAGGGGAATAGCGGCATCTAAAGGGAAAGAGACAAATGGAAAGTTTACATAAAAGACCCTTTGGGGGTGCCAAAGGGCAAGAGAGTAGCGTGGAGGCATCCAAAAATATAGATGGAAATTAAAGGTTTAATTTAAATCCCCTTTGGCGTCGCCAAAGGCCTTTACCGGGGAATAGTGGCATCTAAAGGGAAAGAGACAAGTTGAAAGTTTACTTAAAAGACCCTTTGGGGGTGCCCAAGTCCAATAGAATGGCATGGTGGCATCCAAAAACAAAAAGACAAATTAAAGATTTAATTGAAATCCCCTCCTAGGTCGCCAAAGGATATTACAAGGGCATAGAGGCATCCAAAGGCAAAGAAACAAATGGAAAGTTTACTTTGATAATCCTTTGGGGGTGCCAAAGGGCAAGTGAGTGGCGTGGAGGCATCCAAAAATATAGAGGGAAATTGAAGGTTTAATTCAAATCGCCTTTGAGGTCGCCAAAGGCCTTTACATGGGAATAGAGGCATCCAAAAGCAAAGAAACAAATGGAAAGTGTACTTTAATGCCCCTTTGGGGATGCAAACTCTCTTGCCCTTTGGCATCCCAAAAGGGACATTAAAGTAATCTTTCCTTTTGTCTCTTTCCCTTTAGATGCCTCTATTCCCCTGTAAAGTCCTTTAGCGACGTCAAAGGGGATTTGAATTAAACCTCAAAGCGTTTGGATGTCTTTTAAGTAAACTTTCAATTTGTCTCTTTTCCTTTATATGCCACTATTCCCCTGTAAAGGCCTTTGACGACGCCAAAGGGGATTTGAATTAAACCTTCAATTTCCCTCTATATTTTTGGATGCCTCCACGCCACTCTCTTGTCATTTGGCACTCCCAAAGTGGCATTAAAGTAAACTTTCCATTTGT